>NC_091240.1:12692489-12967489 GCF_040958095.1 Procambarus clarkii | reverse complement strand
CCCTTCTGAGTTCCTAGTGGGCAATCACCACAGCTCTGAATGCTTTGGAGTTACAGTGACGGCGAGTCACTCACTCCTCCAGTCGTCGTAACTCTCTCTCCACTTCTCCAAGACTATTAGCACACAGGTCCTCGGCGCCCTTACACCGCTGGATTAGGCTTCCTCGCACTTCCCTGAAGTACTGCAGTCCTTAGTCACTCACTATATACCCGTCAGGCTGTGTATATCCACTTAAGGAGGCTCCTAGACCTCGGAACTCGAGAGCTCAATCGGCGCACGTCCGCTCTCAACGAAGCGCCAAGTATCTCTGAGCGCCTGGCGCTCTACAGGCGGTGGGCAAGGTCTCCCGGTGACGTCATACACCCAGGGGCGGGTTCTGATTGGTCAATGAAGTCATGTGACCTCAGCCAGCCAATCACCGACCGGCGAGGCACCGTACACAAAATGGTGGATTTACAGGCAAGAGGGCGCCATTTTGTTGTACCCAGGGCGCGACTTTTCCACTTCCCTGCAACTTTACAAATGCAAATTTCTCCCCAAATAAGCAACCATTTTGGAAGCCTCATACCTCAAAAGATTCCCTGCATCTCAGAGAACCTGCAGGTAAGCTGATATGACTCTTACAGCTGGTATATGGGAGAAACTGGAGAGGGCACCGTCACAATATACATATATATATATATATATATATATATAATTGAAAAATCAATTTTCCAAAATTCATTTTTATTTCTAGTCTGACGCGACGACCAGCAACACCACCATCAATCAACAGCCAATTAATGCACAACATATATATATATATATATATATATATATATTTATATATATATATATATATATATATATATATATATATATATATATATATATATATATATATATATATATATATATATAGTGTGTGTGTGTTTGTGCATATGTGTGTGTGTGTGAGTGTGTGTGTGTGTGTGAGTGTGTGTGTGAGTGTACTCACCTATTTGTGCTTGCGGGGGTTGAGCTCTGGCTCTTTGGTCCCGCCTCTCAACTGTCAATCAAATGGTGTACAGATTCCTGAGCCTACTGGGCTCTATCATATCTACATTTAAAACTGTGTATGGAGTCAGCCTCCACCACATCACTGCCTAATGCATTCCATCCATTAACTACTCTGACACTGAAAAAGTTCCTTCTAACGTCTCTGTGGCTCATGTGGGTACTCAGTTTCCACCACTGAGTGTATGTGTGTATGTGCATGTATGTCTCAGTGTATGTGTGTGTGTATGTGTGTGTGTGTGTGTGTGTGTGTGTGTGTGTGTGTGTGTGTGTGTGTGTGTGTGTGTGTGTGTGTGTGTGTGTGTGAGTGTGTGTGTGTGTGTGTGCTTAACTTCTTAGTCACATATGGTGTGTTCTCCGTGACTCTGAGAGCCATGACTCTGGAGCACAAGAACAGGTAAATACATTTGTTCACCCTTAGATTAAGTTCCCATATGGAGAACGCTTCTCCCTTAGGCACTATTAGCGGCTGTAAATTGTGCCCGTGTTGCTGTGTGTGTGTTTGTATTCTTGCACAGCCGCCCACAGGGTGTGTCAGGAGGTGTAGCTATGTAACGCTACAAATGTCTCTCTCACATGGTGGTGGCCGCTCCCAGCATGAAGGCTCCCAACTATGGAACAATGCCAAAGACAGCATGTGAGGGGGTGCGACACAGAGGAAGGGCTGAGTCCTCATTATACAAACATTATCCCACTTATGAATCAAGTAAACAATGCTACTGAAGGCTGACGTAGATCACTAAACTATAATGTCGGGTAATTCTCACCAGGTGGGAAACTCATCAAAAAATAACAGGCAGGTAAAAACATAACATGAAATGCTTAACAGTTTATGGAAAACTTCGGCGATGATTAAGACACAAGATATTATAATATAAGGAACATATATGATAACATTTTGGGATTATAATTATACACAATTATTAACTTTAAAACATTTAATTATTTAACTGTTCCGGTTGGACTCGGGAATTTCCTCCCTCCATTATTTTATGTAAATATTAATCCTTCACACTCTTAATTGACGGATAATTCCTTATAAATCGGATTTGATTTGGCTTGATATTACTGTTGGAAATTGTATTGAATTGCTCAATTTATATTAAAATATTGTGTAGTGAGGTAAAAACCTTTTCTTTAGTGCAAATATGTTCACCCACAGTACTGTGGGTGTTCACTCAGTACTGTGGGTGAACACCCTCAGTACTGTGGGTGAACACCCTCAGTACTGTGGGTGTTCACCCTCAGTACTGTGGGTGTTCACCCTCAGTACTGTGAGTGTTCACCCTCAGTACTCTAGGTGGTTCAATTTGTGGCTCAATATTTAGAAATTCTCCTTCTTTATCTTCTAATGTAATATATTACTTTGTTAACGGGTGCGAAAAAAAACAAAAACTTTCAAAGGTTGCGTGACATAAAAAAGTTTCGGAATCATGGTTTTCAAATTATTATTACTAACACCTCTAAGAACATGTGCATTGATGCAGCTCAACTGTATGACGGGGAGTGTAGCGTGTGTCAACAACTGGCTACCTCCTGGTAGACGTCCTCATCACACAGGGACATGCCACCAGTTGCCCAAACTGGCAAATTGTAGGTGTTTTATGAGGATATTCCCAAGGGCACACCAGCTCCTGCTCTCAGAGTTGGCACCTGGAGTGTTCAGGAGACGCGTCACCTGTCCCGGCGCCCACACACACACACACACACGAACCTACGGCGAAGACGCGCCATGTTTCATTACTGCTGGGCGTGTTCTGGGCCCCTGCTCTCTCTGTAGCCCACACCACCACTGTAGTCTACACCACCACTACCACCACTGTAGTCTACACCACCACCACCACTGTAGTCTACACCACCATCACCACTGTAGTCTACACCACCACCACCACTGTAGTCTACACCACCACCACCACTGTAGTCTACACCACCACTGTAGTCTACACCACCACCACCACTGTAGTCTACACCACCACTACCACCACTGTACTCTACACCACCACCACCACTGTAGAAGAGCTCTTGCCAAACATGGAGTTGTGGGAGGAAGAGCACTATGGTGGCAACACCGTGTCACTCAACATGACAAGCGTATATTACCTTCCATCATGTGTCCCTGCCAGGCCTCCTCCTCTCTTATCTCTCTCTCTCTCTCTCTATCTCTTTATATATATATATATATATATATATATATATATATATATATATATATATATTTATATATATATATATATATATATATATATATATATATATATATATATATATATATATATATGTACCCCCCCTATATATATATATATATATATATATATATATATATATATATATATATATATATATTAAATATATATACTTATATTATATATATACTTATTAAATCAATAAGATAAGATGGATGTTAAATTAACACATTACAATTAGTAATGTGTATTCAAAGTTATTCGAGCAACGTTTGTCCACTGCGAGAGAGAGAGAGAGAGAGAGAGAGAGAGAGAGAATGGGAGGTAGGGAGGGAGAATGAAAGGGAAGAGGGAGAAAGGGGAGGGTCTCTCAGGGTGGTGACTGTCATTTACAGCGAAGAAGAAAGTGTGTTGTGAAAATGGGTGTAGTAATGAGGCGTGACGAGGAAGGGGGGTGATGGGAACTGTTTATGCTACAAGAGATGGGGAGGGTGTTTAAGGGGGCAGAGGGAAGGGGTATGTGTGTGGGAGAAACTTGCATAGACACTGGCTGTCCTTTTTAGGGTTCAGAGATAACTTGTGCCCTAAAAGATCGCCGAGTGCTGTTGGGAATTAGGTTAAGGGTCTTAAATACGACTTCCAATTCTTTTTACAATCGTCAAACCCTATTAAAAACTTTCAACACAAGACAGAACACGAAAAAATGGGTATAATATTGGGTAAGTCCCAATATTATACCCCAGAACTATATGCAACTGAAAACTGTTGTTTTCAGTTGCATATAGTTCTATATGCAACTGAACACCTATACCCCCTATTAGACTATTTTACAGGAACTTCTTTTCCACAGCTCATAAAACGGAGGAAAGGGTCCTGAAAGATATTGTTAATAGAAACGTTATCCCTACAGACAAAAATCAGAAGATACAATTGACGATCTACTATAAAACCAAAAAAACGGCCAACCTACTCATGAGAAACTCTCCAGACACAAAGCAGAATGCTTTGAAAGAGACCAATGTCGTCTATGCCTTCAAATGCCCACTTGGGGACTGTAAGCCTCAAAGAACTCAGTATATAGGCAAGACAACAACATCTCTTTCCAGGCGATTAACGATGCATAAGCAACAAGGCTCCATTAAGGAACATATAATCTCTTCCCACAACCAGACCATCACCAGACAAGTCTTAACAAATAACACAGAAATCATCGATAGATACAGCGATAGCAGGCGGCTTGATATCTGCGAGGCACTACACATCAAGAAGTCAACACCAGCAATCAACAGCCAATTAATGCACAACTATATTCTACCCACTTCAAGACTCCGCTCCAATATAGAAGCATCAAGAAATATGGGCCAATAGGCCCTCTGCAGTTACTTCCATTCTTCCCTCTAACTTACCCAATATTATACCCATTGTTTCGTGTTCTGTCTTGTGTTGAAAGTATGTTTTCACCTCATCCAAAACTGTTGTAACATATCACCTCACCCAAATGCAGGTATATAAAATGAAAGCCGTTTAAAATTATAGCATAGTAGGACTCTGTTTAGTGTTTGCAGGTTATAGTTGTGTGTGTGTAAACTAAAGTCTTTGATATATAGTAATCACGGGTAATATATATATTACCCGTGAATGACACACAGCATTCACTCAATGAGAGGTGATGTGTCTTCGTGTTTACAATGTTATAATGTTCATACTGATGAAATTCTAATTGAGTACAATTTAAATTATGGAAAAGTATAAACCGTTTAGAAATTACTAATTCAAAATATATATTATTATTGTCATTTCAGGTGTTGTGTACATGGCTAAGGGTGTTGTGTGTTACAGGTAGAGTGGGTGGGGCGTGAAGGGTGTTCTGCGGTGGGCAGCGCCTGGTTCACACTGCACGTGGCTGCCATCTGGACACTCACCGCCCTCAACCTGGATAAGTACGTGGCCATCGCCTCCCCACTGCACTATGCACGCTTCGTGTCGCCGGGGCGTGTGGGCGTGACGGTGTTAGTGTCGTGGGTGTTGTCTGCGGGTCTGTGTACGTTGCCGCTGCTGCTGCCGGGTCTACACAGCAGCCCGCGCCCCCCTGGATGCTGTCTACCCGACGTGGTGTCTGCTGCGCCGCTCTTGGGCCGTAGCTACGCCCTGGCTCTCTCCCTCCTCGGGTACCTGCTGCCGGCGGTGATGGTAGCCTCCGCTAACGGTCGTATCCTGGTGATAGCGCGTCACCACCGTCACAGGATTGTGTCGGCGCTGTGGGACGTCACGGTGTCGGCTCAGGCCACAGTCACACCGCAGAGATCTCACTTTTATCTTACTCGTTACAGGGGGCGATCAGCGGCCACCACAGTGTTCCATTTCGTTGGAACCTTCATCATTATGTACATTCCGTCTGCCGTGTGTCTGCTGTATGAGGCTATGGCCAGGTCTTACGTCCCCGTCAACGTCTCCACCACCAACTTCGCTCTGCTTACATTTGCTCCCGCCATCAATGGCTTTGTATACGGGGTCAGGAGCAAAGTACTTCGTAAAAATTTTAAAAATTTCCTGAGAAAACGTCTGTACCGCAGCGAAGTGAACTACGAGATCCAGTCCCGCGCTCCGTCTGTGCCAGCGTCGCGGCGGCCCTCCATCACCCCTTCCCTCTCCCTCCCCCTCCAGCAGAAACTCCAACGCCGCATGTCAGAGATACTCATCCCGCCCTCCACCTCCGACGGCGCCGCCAAACTCGTCCGACGCTCTTCAGAGCTCTGTTTTCGGCCTCGAGGCTCGACGTGGTCCATTCCCCGGGACATCACTCCCTCCCGACTCTCCAGCGACTCTCCCGCACCGCTGGGCACTCAACTCGGCCAAAGTGACCAGCAAAGCGAGGAGTGCGGGCAGGCTGCGAGCGACCAGACCAGAGGGAGCAGCAGCCAGGAGAAGGTGAACCCTTCACCCCCTAGGAGTCCCCTCGGTCGCCACACTAAAGTACTTCGCTTACTCTCTCACTCCAACAGTCTGGAGGAGAATCCTGATCAGGAGAGTGACATTATTAACCTCGCTAATGCGTCAGCCATCTTGTCGAACCATCGTCCGTCGCTAAGAAGAGCGTTATTTGCCAGAAACAAGCAGAAGAGTCTAGACTTTGAGATGACATGTTTGTATATGGAGGAGAGTTCTGCAGAGTCCATGACCCGGCCTCCTCGCAGCGCCTCGCAGCAGATAGTGGGTGAGCTGGGCAGCCCATCGCTGGTGCGGCCGTTGATGCTGGGTCCCAGCTCACAGCCACCTCTCTCTCCTTGCAGGAAGACCAAGCGAGTCTCGTGGTCGTCCGACAGTTTCTCAGATTCCCCGATGGACTCTGACAACGATACCTCCGCCAACTCCGGCCCACCCAGATACCGGAAAAAGGCGATGTTCCGCAACAATGGGTTACGTTTTGACTTCTCGAAAGTGTCCCTGGAACGTATTGACTCAGAGGATGTCCGGCCATCACTGGAACACAGCGGATCTCTGGAATCATCGCCCCCAGACTCTCCCCAAATTACTGGCAACAGAGAATGTGAGGTACAAGTCCACACGCCTCACAGCCCTGTCGTGGCCAATGGGAAGTTTAGCAGTAAAAGCAACGGACACCGTGACATAGCGGGAGCTGGAGCGCTGCCCACATGAGACGGATAAAGATGACTACAAGAGACGGGTAAAGCTGCCCTGTGTGTACATACTGGTGGAGAGTCGAGGCAAGTTTTCGTCACTCGTGGGCTTTCTTAGGTAACAAGAATCAGGGTATCGTAGCAGGACAGAGAACAAACTCAGGGACGGCGTTAACTGGATCCAACATGTTCTCTACACATATATGCTGGACCCAACATGTTCTCTACACATATATGCTGGATCCAACATGTTCTCTACACATATATGCTGGACCCAACATGTTCTCTACACATATATGCTGGACCCAACATGTTCTCTACACATATATGCTGGACCCAACATGTTCTCTACACATATATGCTGGATCCAACATGTTCTCTACACATATATGCTGGACCCAACATGTTCTCTACACATATATGCTGGACCCAACATGTTCTCTACACATATATGCTGGACCCAACATGTTCTCTACACATATATGCTGGATCCAACATGTTCTCTACACATATATGCTGGACCCAACATGTTCTCTACACATATATGCTGTACCCAACATGTTCTCTACACATATATGCTGGACCCAACATGTTCTCTACACATATATGCTGGACCCAACATGTTCTCTACACATATATGCTGGATCCAACATGTTCTCTACACATATATGCTGGACCCAACATGTTCTCTACACATATATGCTGGACCCAACATGTTCTCTACACAAGTATGTGTTACTTACCAGATCTACTTCCAGGATTCTCGTGGTCATAATTTGGTTTCAATAGTAATATATGTATTGTTTGTATGGGAGAAACCAGAGAATGCTAGTGAGCTTTGTTGTATGTATGGCAGCGTATTTCTTACAAGGAATATGGCACCAATTTCCAGACCATTGTTATGTATATATTAGCGCATCTCCACCCTCACATTCCTCACTGGGAAGCTCACCTTGTTAAATTAGAGAAGACTTTCTCTCGTTACGTCTCTCAACCTCAGTGCTGAATGCCACTGCACCTCCTTATGTTGAGTTTTGTTAAGGGTGTGAGGGCCCGAAGATGCTGCGGCGGAGTGTGAGGGCCGGAAGATGCTGCGGCGGAGTGTGAGGCCCGGAAGATGCTGCGGCGGAGTGTGAGGGCCGGAAGATGCTGCGGCGGAGTGTGAGGGCCCGACAGGCACAGCAGCGGGGTGTGAGGGCCCGACAGACACAGCAGCGGGGTGTGAGGGCCCCGACAGACACAGCAGCGGGGTGTGAGGGCCCGACAGACACAGCAGCGGGGTGTGAGGGCCCGACAGACACAGCAGCGGGGTGTGAGGGCCCGACAGACACAGCAGCGGGGTGTGAGGGCCCCGACAGACACAGCAGCGGGGTGTGAGGGCCCGACAGACACAGCAGCGGGGTGTGAGGGCCCCGACAGACACAGCAGCGGGGTGTGAGGGCCCCGACAGACACAGCAGCGGGGTGTGAGGGCCCGACAGACACAGCAGCGGGGTGTGAGGGCCCCGACAGACACAGCAGCGGGGTGTGAGGTCCGGACAGACACAGCAGCGGGGTGTGAGGGCCCGACAGACACAGCAGCGGGGTGTGAGGGCCCGACAGACACAGCAGCGGGGTGTGAGGGCCCGACAGACACAGCAGCGGGGTGTGAGGGCCCCGACAGACACAGCAGCGGGGTGTGAGGGCCCCGACAGACACAGCAGCGGGGTGTGAGGGCCCGACAGACACAGCAGCGAGGTGTGAGGGCCCCGACAGTGAGGTTCTACGCGTGACAAACCACAGTCAATAAACACAAAAGATGTTGGAATGCGGTTATTTCACTAAACTGTAAATTATATAATATTATTATTTTATATAGCAATGTTTTAGCCAGAAATATGAATAATGATAAGCGGAAAAATTGTGTGTTTTCTCGAAATGTTGTAAGAATATAATGTGGGACACGTGCTGCGACACATGTCAGGGACACAAGTGTCGGGTGACAGGTGTGTCCACACTGGAGAGGTGTCTCCAGGCCGTAGTCACGTGACATGGTCATCACTGAGACAGGTGTGGGGGGGGGGGGGGTTATAGTTATGACCCCTCAAGGACCCTCATCATCCCTCATATAACCCACACTGCCCCCTGACGGCCGCCGTGTGAACTGTTAGTGTGGGTCTCCCGCTCTCAGTGGCTACCGTGTCCTCCCTCATCATATTGTCTCACCTCCCTCATCATATTGTCTCACCTCCCTCATCATATTGTCTCACCTCCCTCACTACAGACACTTCATCATACTCACCTTAAACTATCCCACTAAAGACAGTTCATCATACTCACCTTAAACCTCCCCACTAACGATAGTTCATCATACTCACCTTTGACCTTCCCACTACAGATACTTCATCATACTCACCTTAAACCTTCCCACTAAAGACAGTTCATCATACTCACCTTTGACCTTCCCACTAAAGACACTTCATCATACTCACCTTAAACCTTCCCACTACAGATACTTCATCATACTCACCTTAAACCTTCCCACTAAAGATACTTCATCATACTCACCTTTGACCTTCCCACTAAAGACACTTCATCATACTCACCTTAAACCTTCCCACTAAAGACAGTTCATCATACTCACCTTTGACCTTCCCACTAAAGATAGTTCATCATACTCACCTTAAACCTTCCCACTAAAGACACTTCATCATACTCACCTTTGACCTTCCCACTAAAGATAGTTCATCATACTCACCTTTGACCTTCCCACTAAAGATAGTTCATCATACTCACCTTTGAAGTACCTCATATTTTGTAAGTGTATTATATAACTCATTGTACCCCGAACATAAGGTTAGGTGAACAACCGTTCATTGTTTTTATTTTTTCAGCGTGTAAAAACTTACAAGTGTTGTAAGTGCTCCGGGCTCTCTCACAAGTGTTGTAAGTGCTCCGGGCTCTCTTACAAGTGTTGTAAGTGCTCCGGGCTCTCTTACAAGTGTTGTAAGTGCCCCGGGCTCTCTTACAAGTGTTGTAAGTGCTCCTGGCTCTCTTACAAGTGTTGTAAGTGCTCCGGGCTCTCTTACAAGTGTTGTAAGTGCTCCGGGCTCTCTTACAAGTGTTGTAAGTGCTCCTGGCTCTCTATATAGGGACACACACATGAATCACAGGAGCGCCCCACTCCAGGTGTGCCGTGTGCTTGGTCCTTCAACACACAGTAACTGAAGTGTACCAGGAGCGGGCACTGTGAGGTTACGACGACCAAGGACTATCTCACCACTCATATGGTTCCGTTATCTTGGTCGACGGGATGCCAAAGAGCCACCAGTTGTGTGGTCAAGGTAACTGTTGCTACTCTACCTCAGAGTCTGGGCTTCATGCTGGTCAATAAGGCTACCAAAGAATATATATATTTACTAAGTTAAATACTAAGTCAGGAGGAGTATAATAGCCGTCATCATGTGGACGCCATGTTGCGGCTTCAAACCTCACACACACACATATATATATGTATATATGTATCACATATGTTGGTGTGTACTTGTGTTTATGTTGTGACTAAGTATTGTGTCGCCTCTCACTGTCCACTGCGGCCCCACACTCTCCCAAAACCTCATTGCCTTACTTTAAATTGCCAGAAATGGATTTTAATTTTCCGGAGATCAATGAGTAATGGTGTATACTTGTATAAGAAAACCCGGGTTGATGTTAGTCAAAATGTGTTCATTGGTGCACTAAGGCAATGTGAACAATGGTGGTGGGTGTGTGACTGTGACCGTGGCACACTGAGCCATAGTGATGCCCTCCACCTGCCTATGTTCACCCCCCACCCCAGACCATGCACTATGTCACTTTGTCAACTTTGGACACACACGCAGACCTTCTTTCTTATAGTATATATATATATGTCTTGCAACCCATCCTTGTGTTTAGATAGTGCCTACTGTGACGATCGTCAATAGTCACAATTCGTACGTACTTAGCTATTAGATAGTAGTATACTGACTAGTAAAGAATAGTTTTATAAAAGTGGAGCTAAAAAAACACTTAAATATTGCTAGGCTTAGTATAGCACATATATGTACTATATTAGGCCTCATATATCGTGTATTAGGCCTAGGAAGGGTAGGTTTGGTTACTGTTTGGTCTTCGTAACTCAAGTTAAATATAGTTGTCCGGTTTGTCCAACTCAATAGTACAGATTTCTACTTTCTAATTTTGTTGTAGGTGGGAATATGTATTATAGTCCTCAGTGTTACTATAAGTACTACCAAAACAGGAGGATGGTCTGGTATATATCATTAAGAATTCTTTTAACCCGACCGACCAGGATTCGAACCCCCGTCACCGGGGATCACCTCCTGGTGTACAGGATACCGTAACCACTACAATATTGACCGTCTAAGAGCCAGACGATCAGTGGTGTAGTGGGCTGGTTATCCTGTACGTCAGCCGGTGATCCCGGCGGCCGGGGGCGGGGGGAGAGGGGGTCAAATGTAAATTGTTCTTAGTGACTTATGGTGTTTATGGGGCCTTTGTGTCACACACACACACACACACACACACACACACACACACACACACACACACACACACTCACACTCACACACACACACACACACACACACGCACACTCACACATACACAAATATGCACGCAAGAACAATCACAAAAAACACGTGATCCGGTTCTGCGTAATCATCCACTAGGAAAATTAAGTGAAAATGTGGAAGGTGTTGGTGTTTGAGGCCATTATCCAGGCCACACAGAGAGGTCATAACGGGTTGTGTACCTAACCCAGCCTGATATGACAAAGATCCATCAGCTAAAATATCAATTAATGGAGACAATAAGTCACAATAACGGGGCCGAGGATACGATGACCAATGCACACATCAGAAGATGGAAACACGGCGACGTTTCGGTCCCTCGTAGATAATTATCAAGTTGTATCGAATTGATTTCATAATGGTCCAGAACGGACCGAAACGTGGTAATGTGTCCAGATGTGTTGTTTGGTCATGAGTGGCGAGTGGGAGTAACTGGGTGTTCTCTCATGTTCTCTCTGGGTGTTCTCTCATGTTCTCTCTGGGTGTTCTCTCATGTTCTCTCTGGGTGTTCTCTCTGGGTGTTCTCTCATGTTCTCTCTGGGTGTTCACTCTGTAACTCACTCTTGGGGTGTACTACACACTCACGTATTGTGGATATAATTTGTATACCTATCACAAATGTTACCAATTATAAAGCTATCTAATTTATACATACTCCAGGACTTACATTAATATTATCTAATTCTATACCTAGTATACATGAAAATTCAATCATAAGTCTTTCAGTAACTGATATACACTCCACAATCTTGCATGAAGTAGTCGAGTCAATTGAATGATTACAATAACTTTAGTGAAGAAACAATGCATTGGAGTCCTGATCTGTTCTTATACTATATTTATCATCTTCTATTATTTTGTCAAGACGTTCACCTATTTGGCGAACATTGTATGTGGGCCATCACCAACATGTTCACAATGTTCTCTTCATTTTCCTGGAGGATACTACACATATATAAAGGCAGGTGTTTAGTGATATTACATGTACAGGAGGCTACCACTTACCTCCAATATATATATATATATATATATATATATATATATATATATATATATATATATATATACACACACATACATATATAAATAATATATATTATATTACGTACCTAATTATATATTTAGGTACGTAAATACCTAAATTAAGATAAATATATATTAAAATATATAGTTTATATATATATATATATATATATATATTATATATATATATTTTAATTTAGGCATTTACGTACAAAAAATAAGGCATACACTCCTTTGATGACCAAATATCTAGACATTTAATGTTTCTATATAACAGAAATCCACAAAGTATTTTTATACAAATATGTGTATATGTAACAGAATATATTATGATGTTTCTAAGGTGTTTTATTTATTCTTTATGTCAGACTAATCAGACTTGGCAGACCAAACCCAAATGAACAGGACAAGGCTCTGACACAAGACTGTCAACTGCCACAATAGACATCAACAAAGTCTTCCTCCAGCCAGCTACAGATAACAAAACTATTGTCAACAATGACAATTCCACCTGAGTTATGAAACATAGGAACTGAAAATGGGTAGAAAATACTAGATATAAATAATACAAGATCTTGTCATCACAGGCATCAAGGAATACATTTAGTTGACAACGACAGCGCTTAGAGAACATTAAGAATCAAACCTAACATCAGATAAGAACACGTGGAGATGGAGCGTCGGCACTTTCCATACAAGAAATTCCACCCCCAGTTATCATTCTTTTCAAAACGTTTGTGCATTACCTTGATTAATGCCTGCTCTCTGCTAGGATATGATGAAAGACTTAGAGCTGGGATATCATGAGAGACTCTGGGCTGGGATATGAGGACAGACGCAGGGCTGGGATATGAGGACAGACTAAGAGCTGGGATACGAGGACAGACTAAGAGCTGGGATATGAGGATAGATAAGAGCTGGGATATGAGGATAGATAAGAGCCGAGATATGAGGACAGACTACCCAGCAAACATTTTTCACGTTTTTAAAACGTTCTAAAAACGACATTTGATTGTTATCAGCAAGTTCGTAATTACGTGTAAAAAAACGTATTTTGAGAATTTGTAAAAACGACCTTAGAAAGTGAAATGGAAACGTTTTAAACAGCTTTTTATAATCTTTTAATTATCTACATTAAAACATTGAGCTAATGTTTTAAATCCCATATTGTTGCCAATTTATTGGCATACAAATTAGGTCAATTACAAATAAATAGGGTACAAAAAGAGAATTAAAATATTATATTTAATTAAGATTCAGTAATACAAAATATATGTAATATTTGTAAATGACTTATATAATATACAGTATATATAATATATTTGTGTGTGTGTGTGTGTGGGTAACAAAGCTTGAGACCAATCGAATCAATATTCTTAAACTCTTTGTTTAAGAATTCTTGACTCACAACTCGAAGAGCTCTTAGATACACTGAAGAAAAAATTGACTTTTTCACATTGTATCTATGTCCTGAAACATAATGAACATAAGATAAATTATTCGTAGGTTTTCTGTAGACACTAAACTTTTGTGAAAAATCTTCCCTATGAATAAGTACATCTGATGTACTATGAACATCAGTACATGAACATCAGTACATCAGATGTACTTCCCTATGAATAAGTACATCTAATGTACTTATGCATAGGGAAGAGGATAAGGGACTCGCCAGCCACCCCAGCCTCGCCAGCCTCGCCAGCCACGCTAGCCACGGCCGCCTCGC
Source organism: Procambarus clarkii (assembly GCF_040958095.1). Lineage (NCBI taxonomy): Eukaryota > Metazoa > Arthropoda > Malacostraca > Decapoda > Cambaridae > Procambarus > Procambarus clarkii. Next base: position 12,953,296 of record NC_091240.1, on the reverse strand, counting down.
CAGCCACGCCAGCCTCGCCAGCCACGGCCGCCTCGCCAGCCACGGCCGCCTCGCCAGCCACGCCAGCCTCGCCAGCCACGCCAGCCTCGCCAGCCACGCCAGCCACGCCAGCCTCGCCAGCCACGCCAGCCACGCCAGCCTCGCCAGCCACGCCAGCCTCGCCAGCCACGGCCGCCTCGCCAGCCACGCCAGCCACGGCCGCCTCGCCAGCCTCGCCAGCCACGGCCGCCTCGCCAGCCTCGCCAGCCACGGCCGCCTCGCCAGCCACGGCCGCCTCGCAAGCCTCGCCAACCACGGCCGCCTCGCCAGCCACGGCCGCCTCGCCAGCCACGGCCGCCTCGCCAGCCACGGCCGCCTCGCCAGCCACCCCAGCCACGCCAGCCACCCCAGCCTCGCCAGCCACGCCAGCCTCGCCAGCCACGCCAGCAACCCGAGCCACGCCAGCCTCCCCAGCCACGGCCGCCTCGCCAGCCACGGCCGCCTCGCCAGCCACGGCCGCCTCGCCAGCCACCCCAGCCACGCCAGCCACGCCAGCCACCCCAGCCTCGCCAGCCACGCCAGCCTCGCCAGCCACGCCAGCAACCCGAGCCACGCCAGCCTCCCCAGCCACGGCTGCCTCGCCAGCCACGCCAGCAATGAAGGCATTACGGCACAGCTACCGGGCTAATTGGATCTATATCTTATATACCAGATCTTTTGTGAACGTCAGCGGATAAGAAGGCTGCTCTACACAAACATTAATTAATTCTTGGATATTTGGATTATTGATTCTTGAATTTTGAGTTATTGAATTCCGGATTTTGTCTCAATCTCGAAACCCGGGGCTGTGTGTCGTCTGTGTGAGAGTGTGGCGTGGCCCCGGCCACCACTGTAGAGTGTGGCGTGGCACCACTGTAGAGTGTGGCGTGGCACCACTGTAGAGTGTGGCGTGGCACCACTGTAGAGTGTGGCGTGGCACCACTGTAGAGTGTGGCGTGGCACCACTGTAGAGTGTGGCCCGGCCACCACTGTAGAGTGGGGTGTGATACAGTAACGAGCCTCAGGTCACGTGGGACCATTAAGCAATAGTGTCAGTAATTAGTCAGTCTCTCCCAGCCATCCTGTGTGGTTGTTCGCTCTTGTTATTGTGTTCTAACTGGCACTACAGTCTACCTCTACCCGCTCCTTGTCAGTCTACCTCTACCCTCTCCTTGCCAGTCTACCCGCTCCTTGTCAGTCTACCTCTACCCGCTCCTTATCAGTATACCCATTAAGATTTTAATTTGGATTCAACAGAGCAGAAGAAGTTGTTAAACACATGGGGCAAAATCTTACTGAAGCGACCATACGAGTCATAAATACTCATACTCCGCCCAAGTAAAACAGAAACAAGCAACACTTAGTGGGCCAGCCAGAGGCTTAGGGCCCACGCAGGAATATCCCTGGAAAAAAAAATTATATATATATATATATATATATATATATATATATATATATATATATATATAACAGATAGGCTATTACTACACTTACGCACAATCCTTTCGCTCAGGATACCAAACGTGTTCACGTGCAGAGTTCATCAATCCCCAGTAGTTCTTCACTGTCCAGTAGCGTATCCAACCTTACTGGGAAGAACACCGGGTAGTTCACCTGTACGTGGGCCAGCCCACTGACAGTGTCATGAGGTGCCTGTACCCCCACGACCACTCTCCAGTTACTCTCTGGCAGTGTACCTCAGCCACACGCTGAGCGGGGTCACAATACAAGGGGTAGCGATCCCCTGGCAGCAGTCTCTAGCAACCAGCCAGTAGCACTACTCAACAGGTACCTCCCTGTCGTCAGTCTCTCCCTTAAGCCAGTCCCAATGGTACGCCGATCCTTTCAACACTAAACCTTCCGCAGCTACCACACTGCTTCATCGGCGGCGGCTTACTTGGTCGTTTCCAGGACCCTGTAGAGAGACTCTGGACTGCCCAAGATGAACTGCCGTCTCCAGTACCGCGGCCCCCAGACGTCACCTCTGTGGACACAAAAACGTCATCAATGACCTGGCCGGTATTGGCGAAACTAGGAACTACCACTAACTCACTGGGGAGTTGACATTGTGCTCTGTAGCACACACTAGGTGGCGCTGGTCTTGATGCATCACCTCACCAGAGGTCACTCACAACGACCCCCTCTGGCTGACCAAGACAGGAATCTTTAGCCATTTGATAACCATCCACCAGATGGCGTTGTCCACATTGCGTACTATTCCCGGGGAGTTCGGGTGCGGACTCGTAGATGGCGCTGGTACTGTCACTCTACCTCCTGACAAGGGTGACGAGTCCGTAACAAGGTCACTCTACCTTCCAACAGGTCACACTACCTCCCTCCTGGTTACACTACCTCCCTTCTGGTTACACACTACCTCCCTCTTGATCACAGTAGATCCTTTTTTATCACAATATATCTTTTCTGATCACAGTAGCGCCCACCTGATGACAGTAGCCTCCTCTTGTTCACAGTAGGTGGCTCTTGATCACAGTAGGTGACTCTTGATGACAGTAGGTGGCTCTTAATGACAGTAGGTGACTCTTGATGACAGAAGGTGGCTCTTGATGACAGGAGAACACATTGGCAACATTAAGGAAGGCTTCACCAACATGGCCAGACGGGATGTTTGTCAGTATTACTTAGTGATACACCACATTATAAATGTTGGACCTTACTCTGAGAGAGAACTCTATCAACATCAGAGGCCCGAGACTGTTCAACACGCTTCCACTACACATAAGGGGCATAACTGGCAAACCCCTCACAGTGTTCAAGAGAGAACTGGATAAGCACCTCCAAAGGATACCTGATCAACCAGGCTGTGACTCATACGTCAGGCTGCGAGCAGCCGCGTCTAACAGCCTGGTTGATCAGTCCAGCAACCAGGAGGCCTGGTCGACGACCGGGCCGCGGGGACACTAAGCCCCGGAAGCACCTCAAGGTAGCCTCAAGGTAGGTAGTGAGGTAAATGATCCTGGGAGAGTCACTCCTCCTCCTCCTCCTTCACTATGTAAAAGACACATCAAACACTTTATGTAGGGCATACGTAAATCTATGTATTTGCGTATGTAGGTTAGCTTAGCATTTTAAAAGCAGCGAATCACCTTCTGTGGTTGATTGTTCAATAAACCCTTGAACTATATGTTTAACACTTCTCTAACCCTGTCCATGGAGGACAGAAGAACATGTATATATGCTGGTTAGCATTGTAAATGTCTGGCCACGTCTGTGGTAAAAAATAATAATAATAATAATAAAAACTCCTCTTGCACACCTTCCCCCCCCCTCACTCTGGCCCAGTTCCCCTCCCCACCTCCCCACCTGCCCATCACCAGGTCGTGTTGTTAGGCAACTTGAACTTTCCGAACTTACTCAGAAGTTGAGCTATATTCTTTGTGTGTAGTTCAGTTCCCCGCCTCACTCCTCTTGGGTCTGGGGCCGATGTCTCCTCTCCCCCCTCCCCCTCCCTCCCTCCCCACCACCACTACCACCACCTTGCCCTTGGGGCTTGTGCCCCCCCCCCCTCGGGCTCCTCGCGAGGACCACAAGTTTATTATGTTGTAAAGAGATAATATTGTTGTGTTTCTTCCAGCTGTAAGGTTGTCCTCCCTACAATATAGTGGTAAACAACACCATATATTGTTGCTCTCACTATTTACACGGCCTCCACTGTCTCGCCCGGGCAAGTTTGTGCTCTGATTTCCTGTGTATTTACTCTATGACATGCTGTGTGCCCTTCTGGCTGTTTGTTTGCCCTGTTCTATTATGTGCTTCTGCCTCTCCCTTTGTGCGTAGCTTTGCCGTGTGGCATATTAGTTTCTAGTGCTTGGCGTCACTCGTTTCGCGTTTTGGCTTGGCATTTCGCCTTTCCTGGCTTTGCGATTTACCCTTCGCGGGTACGCAGGGGCGCATCCGATCCCACGATCGTCGTCGCCCCTAACTCAACAACAACAACAACACTGTCTCGCCATATTCACGGCCCATTATTGTCTGGTATAGAGCCTCCATCCCTCTAACTTGTGCTCTTGTATCTTGTTTACTTGCAAGAGGATGCCTGCCAGTGTTCTCAATGTTCAAGGTTGACGAAAAGAACCAAAACTAACTATGTTATGTATTATATTTATTATAATTTACACGTTTCCAATCCACAAGGTTCATTCTCAAGTGAACAATTGCAAGACGTCTGGAAACATCTGGCTTAAGCTCGTCCTCGAAACATAGACCCAAAGACTTCCATTCCATCCACCCGCCAAACCCCAGCTGTTTATGAATGAAAAACTGTAACACACGACTCACAACTGATGACGTTCGAACACTTCCGGAACAAGTGCTTCACTGACGACTTTTGTTCGACCCACAACGCTGTATATGCTCAACCCGTCCTCCAAACAAAGATCCAAAAGTGATTCCATGCACCTGCCAAACCCCCTGTTTATAAATGAAAAGCGGTTTACACACGACTCACAACTGCTGACGTTCGAACATATCCGGAACAAGTGCTTCACTGACGAATTTTGTTCGAACCACAACGCTGTAAATGCTTCACCTACGTAATACAAATACAAATAATACCCAACAGAACCTAAACACACAACCTAACCTAACCTAACCTATGCCTATATATATATACACAATATACTGTAAATTTAATTTATATTTGAGAAAATTCCCGTTTAGAATAAACAGCATGTTAAAATTGATGAATGCGTCTGTGGGGTCGACCGCTGGTTGGAATATACTTGAGTCGAGGACGGGTTGTTGGTGTGTAGACCTGGGACGTCTGTTGCTTACCAACTTACATCAGGTGAATGGCCAAAGATATACGAGTAGCGGGAGAGTGAGGTGACAGGCCGGGACACTATCACCACAAAGTTAGGTGAGGTGATAGTTTATGTGAACTATGCTCTCTAGTTTGGGCCGTGACGCCATTGTTGGCTCTCACTCTCGTTGTGGTGGTGGAGAGTGCTCTCACTCTCGTGGTGGTGGAGAGTGCTCTCACTCTCGTGGTGGACAGAGCTCTCACTCTCGTGGTGGTGGAGAGTGCTCTCACTCTCGTGGTGGAGAGAGCTCTCACTCTCGTGGTGGTGGAGAGTGTTGCTCTCACTCTCGTGGTGGTGGAGAGTGTTGCTCTCACTCTCGTGGTGGTGGAGAGTGCTCTCACTCTCGTGGTGGGGAGAGGGAATAGTTCTGTACTTGAGTGTTTATGGTAGATTGTTCCACAGTCATGTGTAGGGCTTCAAGAATTCACAATCTCCTAACATCTTTGACTTTGTCTAATATACAAGAGTTTGTACTCAGCTTTTCTCTTGTTATGGTGATATCTTGGGCATAACACATGCCATTGTTAGTGGCCCCTGAGTGAAGATGACAGGTCAAGCGCCTCGTCAGCTTGGTCGAGGTCATACCTATGTACTTAGAGTGAAGGTTACATCCTTCATGGGGGCAGGTGTACATGTATACGATGCTTGACTGCTGCCAAGGGCTCTCGCTTGGCTTCAGACTATTTATAATGAGAATGTTGGTGGTTTTCTTTGTTTTATATTATACGATGATATCTATATGATGATGATGTGTATATAATGATTATGGGTGTTCATCTTTAATCTGAGAAACAACTAGTTGAAAATATTAACTCAGCCATTATGACACTCGGTAAAGAGCCAACAGATTATATATATGACTTTTTTACTTTTTTGTTTATATATATATATATATATATATATATATATATATATATATATATATATATATATATATATATATATATATATATATATATATATATATATATATATATATATACAAGAGTTCTTACATTCTAGAACAGCCCCTAGCACGCATAACGTTCCGGGCGAGTCTTTAATCCTAATTTTCAGACACACATCCCCCTCAGGACTACGAATCCCGAGCGCTGTCCACTCAACCGCCAGACCTAGTGACACTTCTGATCATTCATAGCTTTCAACCAAATATTTATATTTTCATTGTGAAGAATTTCATGAGAATGTTAAAAAAAATGCCTTGTTTTGATGTGTGTCAAGAAGCTCTCTACCTGGCTCGACTCCTCCTCCTTAGACTTTCTGGAATTGGAAACTTATGTTGCCCCATGTTACTGAGTCTTACTTTAGCAGAGGACCTTTCATCTCTGGCAGTGTGGAGAGTCTTCAAGTGTAGCGTGTCCAGGAGTCAGTGAGGCCCCGGGCGCCACTCTCGCCTCTAACCTTCTCCTCTGACAATCTTCTGGCACAACACGACCCCACTTCACACAACCCAGTACCAAATGTCTTTGAACGTCACGACCTTTGAACCTTTCAGTGCCAGTGGAGTGTTAGTGTGAGGTGGAGTGGGAGCCCCTGACCCGAGGGTCACAACCTGGCAACTCAACCTTCACTGCAGGTCCCACTCCAAGTGTCTCTCCTCCAACACGTCTTCGCACACGTTCATATAATTCCAAGTTAGATTCAGTTTATGGTCATTCACCGTTACGTGGGAGAAACTCATCCACATTTTAATGAGGTAATTTAGCCAAGTTTTCTTCCTCGTCAGAACTAATCCGGACAAGATCTTCCTTGTCTCATTCCTGCTACAGATCAAGACTTAATATTGACCATTGATCACTTGGGATAGGGAAGAATGGGAAGAACTGAAGATATCAGGTACAAGAAGAGCATTTAGGGATCCTAAATGTCGATTTAGATTGGCTATTAAAGTAGGCCTGGTGGCCTGCAGTTGTCACCAGGCCTGGGTAAGGTTTACACCGCTATCATATATAAACTGGCCAATGTTCACACTTGTAAATCGGAATGTGTAAAATGTCTGTAAGTCATGGTCAATATATATGTAAATAGGATGCCTATATTCATGCACAGAAGTGTATGGTTAAGGTTATTGTGCAGCTAAGGTTATTGTGCAGCTAAGGTTATTGTGCAGCTAAGGTTATTGTGCAGCTAAGGTTATTGTGCAGCTAAGGTTGTTGTGCAGCTAAAGTTATTGTGCAGCTAAGGTTATTGTGCAGCTAAGGTTATTGTGCAGCTAAGGTTATTGTGCAGCTAAGGTTATTGTGCAGCTAAGGTTGTTGTGCAGCTAAAGTTATTGTGCAGCTAAGGTTATTGTGCAGCTAAAGTTATTGTGCAGCTAAGGTTATTGTGCAGCTAAGGTTATTGTGCAGCTAAGGTTATTGTGCAGCTAAGGTTATTGTGCAGCTAAGGTTGTTGTGCAGCTAAAGTTATTGTGCAGCTAAGGTTATTGTGCAGCTAAAGTTATTGTGCAGCTAAGGTTATTGTGCAGCTAAGGTTATTGTGCAGCTAAGGTTATTGTGCAGCTAAGGTTATTGTGCAGCTAAGGTTATTGTGCAGCTAAGGTTATTGTGCAGCTAAAGTTATTGTGCAGCTAAGGTTATTGTGCAGCTAAAGTTATTGTGCAGCTAAGGTTATTGTGCAGCTAAAGTTATTGTGCAGCTAAAGTTATTGTGCAGCTAAGGTTATTGTGCAGCTAAGGTTATTGTGCAGCTAAAGTTATTGTGCAGCTAAGGTTATTGTGCAGCTAAGGTTATTGTGCAGCTAAAGTTATTGTGCAGCTAAGGTTATTGTGCAGCTAAAGTTATTGTGCAGCTAAGGTTATTGTGCAGCTAAGGTTATTGTGCAGCTAAGGTTATTGTGCAGCTAAAGTTATTGTGCAGCTAAGGTTATTGTGCAGCTAAAGTTATTGTGCAGCTAAGGTTATTGTGCAGCTAAAGTTATTGTGCAGCTAAGGTTATTGTGCAGCTAAGGTTATTGTGCAGCTAAAGTTATTGTGCAGCTAAGGTTATTGTGCAGCTAAGGTTATTGTGCAGCTAAAGTTATTGTGCAGCTAAGGTTATTGTGCAGCTAAGGTTATTGTGCAGCTAAGGTTATTGTGCAGCTAAAGTTATTGTGCAGCTAAGGTTATTGTGCAGCTAAAGTTATTGTGCAGCTAAGGTTATTGTGCAGCTAAAGTTATTGTGCAGCTAAGGTTATTGTGCAGCTAAGGTTATTGTGCAGCTAAAGTTATTATGCAGCTAAGGTTATTGTGCAGCTAAGGTTATTGTGCAGCTAAAGTTATTGTGCAGCTAAGGTTATTGTGCAGCTAAAGTTATTGTGCAGCTAAGGTTATTGTGCAGCTAAAGTTATTGTGCAGCTAAGGTTATTGTGCAGCTAAAGTTATTGTGCGGGCATTCATCAGTATCCTGAGACTGATGAATGCCTGCTATCTTGCCCTTGTTCTGCCCCATTTAGGTTACACAGTACAGTGATGGTCCCAGTACTGTAGAACATTACACAGTACAGTGAAGGTCCCAGTACTGTAGAACATTATACAGTACAGTGAAGGTCCCAGTACTGTAGAACATTATACAGTACAGTGAAGGTCCCAGTACTGTAGAACATTATACAGTACAGTGAAGGTCCCAGTACTGTAGAACATTACACAGTACAGTGAAGGTCCCAGTACTGTAGAACATTACACAGTACAGTGAAGGTCCCAGAACTGTAGAACATTACACAGTACAGTGAAGGTCCCAGTACTGTAGAACATTACACAGTACAGTGAAGGTCCCAGTACTGTAGAACATTACACAGTACAGTGAAGGTCCCAGTACTGTAGAACATTATACAGTACAGTGAAGGTCCCAGTACTGTAGAACATTACACAGTACAGTGAAGGTCCCAGTACTGTAGAACATTACACAGTACAGTGAAGGTCCCAGTACTGTAGAACATTACACAGTACAGTGAAGGTCCCAGTACTGTAGAACATTACACAGTACAGTGAAGGTCCCAGTACTGTAGAACATTACACAGTACAGTGATGGTCCCAGTACTGTAGAACATTACACAGTACAGTGATGGTCCCAGTACTGTAGAACATTACACAGTACAGTGAAGGTCCCAGTACTGTAGAACATTACACAGTACAGTGATGGTCCCAGTACTGTAGAACATTACACAGTACAGTGAAGGTCCCAGTACTGTAGAACATTACACAGTACAGTGAAGGTCCCAGTACTGTAGAACATTACACAGTACAGTGAAGGTCCCAGTACTGTAGAACATTACACAGTACAGTGATGGTCCCAGTACTGTAGAACATTACACAGTACAGTGAAGGTCCCAGTACTGTAGAACATTACACAGTACAGTGAAGGTCCCAGTACTGTAGAACATTACACAGTACAGTGAAGGTCCCAGTACTGTAGAACATTACACAGTACAGTGAAGGTCCCAGTACTGTAGAACATTACACAGTACAGTGATGGTCCCAGTACTGTAGAACATTACACAGTACAGTGATGGTCCCAGTACTGTAGAACATTACACAGTACAGTGAAGGTCCCAGTACTGTAGAACATTACACAGTACAGTGATGGTCCCAGTACTGTAGAACATTACACAGTACAGTGAAGGTCCCAGTACTGTAGAACATTACACAGTACAGTGAAGGTCCCAGTACTGTAGAACATTACACAGTACAGTGAAGGTCCCAGTACTGTAGAACATTACACAGTACAGTGAAGGTCCCAGTACTGTAGAACATTATACAGTACAGTGATGGTCCCAGTACTATAGAACATTACACAGTACAGTGAAGGTCCCAGTACTGTAGAACATTACACAGTACAGTGATGGTCCCAGTACTGTAGAACATTATAGAGTACAGTGATGGTCCCAGTACTGTAGAACATTATACAGTACAGTGAAGGTCCCAGTACTGTAGAACATTATACAGTACAGTGAAGGTCCCAGTACTGTAGAACATATTATATTGTCCAGGTGTGTGAGCCATATTATGCTGGCCTTGCAGGTGTGTGAGGCATATTATGCTGGCCTTGCAGGTGTGTGAGGCATATTATGCTGGCCTTGCAGGTGTGTGAGCCATATTATGCTGGCCTTGCAGGTGTGTGAGCCATATTATGCTGGCCTTGCAGGTGTGTGAGGCATATTATGCTGGCCTTGCAGGTGTATGAGGCATATTATGCTGGCCTTGCAGGTGTGTGAGGCATATTATGCTGGCCTTGCAGGTGTGTGAGCCATATTATGCTGGCCTTGCAGGTGTGTGAGGCATATTATGCTGGCCTTGCAGGTGTGTGAGCAATATTATGCTGGCCTTGCAGGTGTGTGAGCCATATTATGCTGGTGTTGCAGGTGTGTGAGGCATATTATGCTGGCCTTGCAGGAGTGTGAGCCATATTATGCTGGCCTTGCAGATGTGTGAGCCATATTATGCTGGTGTTGCAGGTGTGTGAGCCATATTATGCTGGCCTTGCAGGTGTGTGAGCCATATTATGCTGGCCTTGCAGGTGTGTGAGCCATATTATGCTGGCCTCAAGGTAGGCCTTGCAGGTGTGCTGTAGACACAGTTATGGTCGTGTCGTGCTGTACAATAACTGTTGAACTTATCTAAGGACTGGCGTATAGTTTATATACTTGGGTAAAGAGAGATGTTCCCGCCTGCGTGAGACTCACCTCACCGGTAAACTCTTCACCTTTTCCACCCTGGCAATAAAACTGAAGCTCTCTTTATATTATATTTTATCGCTTGGAGGCGATAATTCCATTATCAGTTTGGATACACAATGTGACAGTCATTCCCTTATGGGATGAGGCCGTGTTGACGAACCTCTCACCCACAGTGGCCTGACTCGCCTCCCACTCTGATAAGCCTAGTTCTCCCCTGGCAAGGTCCTCGTGTTAAGCTAGAATTTGCTCTTCCATTTATCATATTCCTGGCCAGTGGTGGGCGGCCGCCCGGGACCTTCCTGGCTGCCATAAGCTCAATTCTCAAATATTTTAACTTGCGATTTTTCCCAAGTTGTGGACTCCAGAACTCTCCACACCTGACCCATATTTAATATCAGTTGGCGGAGAGGAGGGGGGGGGAGGGGTGTGGGTCGAGTGGGGACAGGGAGGGGGTGTGTGGTATTAGTGGGGGAGGGGGGGGTGGTATCAGGGGGGGGGGAAGGGGGTATGGTATTAGGGGGGGAGGGGGGGGGTGATTTAGAGGGGGACGTCCTAATTCAATAATTCAAAAGTCAATTCTGGAGGTCTGTCACTGTCAACTTTGTGAAAGAGAAAACATACACTCTCTTGAACATTATATTGACTGACTTTCGCCCTCCTGGGCTGAGGTATGCTGAACTCTGTAACTACTATATAAGTATTCTGGAACACTTGATGATATATTGGACTTGTACCCAAGATTGACCATGTAATACATCTGTTATACAATGTATTGTACCTATAACCTGAGCTTGTAAAAGCATCTTAATCACCTTCAGTGGTTAAGGTTTAATAACACACTAGTTTCTATAGAAGCTATCTTAAAAGCACAACAATCACCTTCTATAGTGATTGTTCAATAAATCAGTGAACTATATGTTTAACACATCTCTCACCCTGTCCATGGAGGACAGAAGACAATGTATATATGCTGGTTAGCATGCTAAGGGTGTGGATATTAGCATGCTAAGGGTGTGGATATTAGCATGCTAAGGGTGTGGATATTAGCATGCTAAGGGTGTGGATATTAGCATGCTAAGGGTGTGGATATTAGCATGCTAAGGGTGTGGATATTAGCATGCTAAGGGTGTGGATATTAGCATGCTAAGGGTGTGGATATTAATTTTTGTTTTCTTTGTTGATAGTTACCACTAAATAGATATTATAAGTGCTACTATTTTAGTAGTATGAGGTACTCTCTCTCTCTCTCTCTGTCTCTCTCTCTCTCTCTCTCTCTGTCTCTGTCTCTGTCTCTGTCTGTCTCTGTCTCTGTCTCTCTGTCTCTGTCTCTGTCTCTCTGTCTGTCTCTGTCTCTGTGTCTCTGTCTCTGTGTCTCTGTCTCTGTCTCTGTCTGTCTCTGTCTCTGTCTCTCTGTCTCTGTCTCTGTCTCTCTGTCTCTGTCTCTGTGTCTCTGTCTCTGTCTCTGTGTCTCTGTCTCTGTCTCTGTGTCTCTGTCTCTGTGTCTCTGTCTCTGTGTCTGTGTCTGTGTCTGTGTCTCTGTCTCTGTGTCTCTGTCTCTGTCTCTGTCTCTGTCTCTCTGTCTCTGTCTCTGTCTCTGTCTCTCTGTCTCTGTCTCTGTCTCTCTGTCTCTGTCTCTCTGTCTCTGTCTCTGTCTCTCTGTCTCTGTCTCTGTGTCTGTGTCTGTGTCTGTGTCTCTGTCTCTGTGTCTCTGTCTCTGTCTCTGTCTCTGTCTCTCTGTCTCTGTCTCTGTCTCTCTGTCTCTGTCTCTCTGTCTCTGTCTCTCTGTCTCTGTCTCTGTCTCTCTGTCTCTGTCTCTGTCTCTGTTTCTCTGTCTCTGTCTCTCTGTCTCTCTCTCTCTCTCTCTCTCTCTCTCTCTCTCTCTCTCTCTCTCTCTCTCTCTCTCTCTCTCTCTCTCTCTCTCTCTCTCTCTCTCTCTCTCTTTTTAATAATAATAATAATAATAATGTTTATATAGGTAAAAATACAGACATACAAAATGAGTTACAATGAGAATGTTGTACTTGTATAGAGAGGTAGTAGATACTGTGGCTAAAGCCAGTATAATACACAGCATAATAGTGGAGCCAGGCTGTATGCCGGGGGGGGGGGGAGAGAGCCCAAGTGGTTAAGGTCAACACAACACTATAATGGGTTGAAGCAGCCAAGGTTGAGTGACTGTGATAACATTACCCGCGACACTCCTCGCTCCAACAATAACAGTTTAATGAAACAATGTTTTGTCCTCAGGTCCTACTACTATGACGTGAAGCGAAGCTCCTGGCTCCTCCCCCCCCCCCAGACATTACCATAAAAACAACATTTTCTGCAACATGCTTAACCACATACTATGATGGTGATGGGTTGCCTGAGGATAACAGTGGTGTGGGTGAGTATATGTGTAGAGGAGAGCTGCCCGCGTGACGTGGGGCCGGCACACACCTGTATCACACCTGTCACCACTCCTGAGGGGGGGGGGGCGTCACCAGCACGCTTAACACACACCCACCGACCCACGGTACACACCCACCGACCCACGGTACACACCCACCGACCCACGGTACACACCCACCGACCCACGGTACACACCCACCGACCCACGGTACACAGCCACCGACCCACGGTACACAGCCACAGACCCACGGTACACAGCCACAGACCCACGGTACACAGCCACAGACCCACGGTACACAGCCACAGACCCACGGTACACAGCCACCGACCCACGTTACACAGCCACCGACCCACGGTACACAGCCACCGACCCACGGTACACAGCCACAGACCCACGGTACACAGCCACCGACCCACGGTACACAGCCACAGACCCACGGTACACAGCCACCGACCCACGGTACACAACCACCGACCCACGTTACACACCCACCGACCCACGGTACACAGCCACCGACCCACGGTACACAACCACCGACCCACGTTACACACCCACCGACCCACGGTACACAGCCACAGACCCACGGTACACAGCCACCGACCCACGGTACACAACCACCGACCCACGGTACACACCCACCGACCCACGGTACACAGCCACAGACCCACGGTACACAGCCACAGACCCACGGTACACAGCCACCGACCCACGGTACACAGCCACCGACCCACGGTACACAGCCACAGACCCACGGTACACAGCCACAGACCCACGGTACACAGCCACAGACCCACGGTACACAGCCACCGACCCACGGTACACACCCACCGACCCACGGTACACACCCACCGACCCACGGTACACAGCCACCGACCCACGGTACACAGCCACAGACCCACGGTACACACCCACCGACCCACGGTACACAACCACCGACCCACGGTACACACCCACCGACCCACGGTACACAGCCACCGACCCACGGTACACAGCCACAGACCCACGGTACACACCCACCGACCCACGGTACACAACCACCGACCCACGGTACACACCCACCGACCCACGGTACACAGCCACCGACCCACGGTACACAGCCACAGACCCACGGTACACAGCCACAGACCCACGGTACACAGCCACAGACCCACGGTACACAGCCACAGACCCACGGTACACAGCCACAGACCCACGGTACACAGCCACCGACCCACGGTACACACCCACCGACCCACGGTACACACCCACCGACCCACGGTACACAGCCACCGACCCACGGTACACAGCCACAGACCCACGGTACACAGCCACAGACCCACGGTACACAGCCACAGACCCACGGTACACAGCCACAGACCCACGGTACACAGCCACCGACCCACGTTACACAGCCACCGACCCACGGTACACAGCCACCGACCCACGGTACACAGCCACAGACCCACGGTACACAGCCACCGACCCACGGTACACAGCCACAGACCCACGGTACACAGCCACCGACCCACGGTACACAACCACCGACCCACGTTACACACCCACCGACCCACGGTACACAGCCACAGACCCACGGTACACAGCCACCGACCCACGGTACACAACCACCGACCCACGGTACACACCCACCGACCCACGGTACACAGCCACAGACCCACGGTACACAGCCACAGACCCACGGTACACAGCCACCGACCCACGGTACACAGCCACCGACCCACGGTACACAGCCACAGACCCACGGTACACAGCCACAGACCCACGGTACACAGCCACAGACCCACGGTACACAGCCACCGACCCACGGTACACACCCACCGACCCACGGTACACACCCACCGAGCCACGGTACACACCCACCGACCCACGGTACACAGCCACCGACCCACGGTACACACCCACCGACCCACGGTACACAGCCACAGACCCACGGTACACAGCCACCGACCCACGGTACACAACCACCGACCCACGGTACACACCCACCGACCCACGGTACACAGCCACCGACCCACGGTACACAGCCACCGACCCACGGTACACAACCACCGACCCACGGTACACAGCCACCGACCCACGGTACACACCCACCGAGCCACGGTACACACCCACCGACCCACGGTACACAGCCACCGACCCACGGTACACACCCACCGACCCACGGTACACAACCACCGACCCACGGTACACACCCACCGACCCACGGTACACAGCCACCGAGCCACGGTACACAGCCACCGACCCACGGTACACACCCACCGACCCACGTTACACAGCCACCGACCCACGTTACACAGCCACCGACCCACGTTACACAGCCACCGACCCACGGTACACAGCCACCGACCCACGGTAC
Source organism: Procambarus clarkii (assembly GCF_040958095.1). Taxonomy (NCBI): domain Eukaryota; kingdom Metazoa; phylum Arthropoda; class Malacostraca; order Decapoda; family Cambaridae; genus Procambarus; species Procambarus clarkii. Next base: position 12,938,061 of record NC_091240.1, on the reverse strand, counting down.
ACAGCCACCGACCCACGGTACACACCCACCGACCCACGGTACACAGCCACAGACCCACGGTACACAGCCACCGACCCACGGTACACACCCACCGACCCACGGTACACAACCACCGACCCACGGTACACACCCACCGACCCACGGTACACAGCCACCGAGCCACGGTACACAGCCACAGACCCACGGTACACAGCCACAGACCCACGGTACACAGCCACCGACCCACGGTACACACCCACCGACCCACGGTACACAGCCACAGACCCACGGTACACAACCACCGACCCACGGTACACAGCCACCGAGCCACGGTACACACCCACCGACCCACGTTACACAGCCACCGACCCACGTTACACACCCACCGACCCACGTTACACAGCCACCGACCCACGTTACACAGCCACCGACCCACGGTACACAGCCACCGACCCACGGTACACAGCCACCGACCCACGGTACACACCCACCGACCCACGGTACACAGCCACAGACCCACGGTACACAGCCACCGACCCACGGTACACACCCACCGACCCACGGTACACACCCACCGACCCACGGTACACACCCACCGACCCACGGTACACAGCCACAGACCCACGGTACACAGCCACCGACCCACGGTACACAGCCACAGACCCACGGTACACAGCCACCGACCCACGGTACACACCCACCGACCCACGGTACACACCCACCGACCCACGGTACACACCCACCGACCCACGGTACACACCCACCGACCCACGGTACACACCCACCGACCCACGGTACACAGCCACCGACCCACGGTACACACCCACCGACCCACGGTACACACCCACCGACCCACGGTACACAGCCACCGACCCACGGTACACACCCACCGACCCACGGTACACACCCACCGACCCACGGTACACACCCACCGACCCACGGTACACACCCACCGACCCACGGTACACAGCCACCGACCCACGGTACACACCCACCGACCCACGGTACACACCCACCGACCCACGGTACACACCCACCGACCCACGGTACACAGCCACCGACCCACGGTGCGTATAGAGAGCCAGCGAGTGATGTCCTACGGTACAGAGGCAGCAACCCACGTGCTCTGGTAGCGGGAGTGTAGCCGAGGCTTCATTACCAGCGAGCCACAGTAGTCACAGGTGGAGGGCCCAGTATAGAGCCAAGAAGGCAGCGTGGAAGGTGGAGCCCCCAGGGGCAGGGTAGAGCACCAGGGGGTACCCTGAGGGATGTGGCCGTGTTATCTTGGCCCCCAGGGGCAGGGTAGAGCACCAGGGGTACCCTGAGGGATGTGGCCGTGTTATCTTGGCCCACGGGGGCATGGTAGAGCACCAGGGGTACCCTGAGGGATGTGGCCGTGTTATCTTGGCCACCAGGGGCAGGGTAGAGCACCAGGGGGTACCCTGAGGGATGTGGCCGTGTTATCTTGGCCCCCAGGGGCAGGGTAGAGCACCAGGGGTACCCTGAGGGATGTGGCCGTGTTATCTTGGCCCCCAGGGGCAGGGTAGAGCACCAGGGGTACCCTGAGGGATGTGGCCGTGTTATCTTGGCCCCCAGGGGCAGGGTAGAGCACCAGGGGTACCCTGAGGGATGTGGCCGTGTTATCTTGGACCCCAGGGGCAGGGTAGAGCACCAGGGGTACCCTGAGGGATGTGGCCGTGTTATCTTGGCCCCAGGGGCAGGGTACAGCACCAGGGGTACCCTGAGGGATATGGCCGTGTTATCTTGGCCCCCAGGGGCAGGGTAGAGCACCAGGGGTATCCTGAGGGATGTGGCCGTGTTATCTTGGCCCCCAGGGGCAGGGTAGAGCACCAGGGGTACCCTGAGGGATGTGGCCGTGTTATCTTGGCCCCCAGGGGTACCCTGAGGGATGTGGCCGTGTTATCTTGGCCCCCAGGGGCAGGGTAGAGCACCAGGGGTACCCTGAGGGATGTGGCCGTGTTATCTTGGCCCCCAGGGGCAGGGTAGAGCACCAGGGGTACCCTGAGGGATGTGGCCGTGTTATCTTGGCCCCCAGGGGCAGGGTAGAGCACCAGGGGTACCCTGAGGGATGTGGCCGTGTTATCTTGGCCCACGGGGGCAGGGTAGAGCACCAGGGGTACCCTGAGGGATGTGGCCGTGTTATCTTGGCCCACGGGGGCATGGTAGAGCACCAGGGGTACCCTGAGGGATGTGGCCGTGTTATCTTGGCCCACGGGGGCAGGGTAGAGCACCAGGGGTACCCTGAGGGATGTGGCCGTGTTATCTTGGCCCACGGGGGCAGGGTAGAGCACCAGGGGTACCCTGAGGGATGTGGCCGTGTTATCTTGGCCCACGGGGGCAGGGTAGAGCATCAGGGGTACCCTGAGGGATGTGGCCGTGTTATCTTGGCCCACGGGGGCAGGGTAGAGCACCAGGGGTACCCTGAGGGATGTGGCCGTGTTATCTTGGCCCACGGGGGCAGGGTAGAGCACCAGGGGTACCCTGAGGGATGTGGCCGTGTTATCTTGGCCCACGGGGGCAGGGTAGAGCACCAGGGGTACCCTGAGGGATGTGGCCGTGTTATCTTGGCCCACGGGGGCAGGGTAGAGCACCAGGGGTACCCTGAGGGATGTGGCCGTGTTATCTTGGCCCACGGGGGCAGGGTAGAGCACCAGGGGTACCCTGAGGGATGTGGCCGTGTTATCTTGGCCCACGGGGGCAGGGTAGAGCACCAGGGGTACCCTGAGGGATGTGGCCGTGTTATCTTGGCCCACGGGGGCAGGGTAGAGCAACAGGGGTACCCTGAGGGATGTGGCCGTGTTATCTTGGCCCACGGGGGCAGGGTAGAGCACCAGGGGTACCCTGAGGGATGTGGCCGTGTTATCTTGGCCCACAGGGGCAGGGTAGAGCACCAGGGGTACCCTGAGGGATGTGGCCGTGTTATCTTGGCCCACGGGGGCAGGGTAGAACACCAGGGGTACCCTGAGGGATGTGGCCGTGTTATCTTGGCCCACAGGGGCAGACGCACCCCGGCCCAGCCTCACCTCCACCGCTGACACTCGTGAATAATTCCGGTGTCATGCAACACCCACAAGCGATCAATGTTGAGCCGGGGCCCACGCCGCCCTATAATGCCACCCCCACACCCACTACCACCACCCCCCCTGCACCCCCACACCCACTACCACCCCCCCTGCACCCCCACACCCTCTACCACCCCCCCTGCACCCCCACACCCTCTACCACCCCCCCCCCGCACCCCGACACCCTCTACCACCCCCCCCCTGCACCCCCACACCCTCTACCACCCCCCCCTGCACCCCCACACCCACTACCACCCCCCCCTGCACCCCCACACCCTCTACCACCCCCCCCCTGTACCCCCACACCCTCTACCACCCCCCCCCCCTACATCAACAGGTGCGCGTACCCCTCCTCTCGCTCATAACCCGTCCTCTTAAAAATAACGTCACTTTTCGCTGGTATGCGCGGCACTATGGCCAAATTTGGACGTAATTTGAAATGAAATCGACTCACAAAAGTGACCTACTGTTCCGTTTTCTGTTTGAGTCGTCCGGCTTACTCGGTAAGGTTAGGAGAGGAACTTTTCTTTAACGCTTTTCATAACGTTTTGAAACTTTATGAGAATTTCCTGCCCACCTAACCTACCAGAACAACTGGTGGGTGGCTGGCTCCTTAACTTACTGTTGTTGAAAAAAAAATCCCAAATTTATTTTCATCTATTTTTTATTTTCAAATTACGTCCACTTTCGGCCATACGGGCAAACGCGACGTTCTTTTTAAGAGGACAGGTTGGTCCAGCACCTGGTCACCACTCACACTACTGCTGCTGGGGTATGATGGTGACCCAGAGTACCCTGGGGGATGGTGACCCAGAGTACCCTGGGTGATGGTGACCCAGAGTACCCTGGGTGATGGTGACCCAGAGTACCCTGGGTGATGGTGACCCAGAGTACCCTGGGTGATGGTGACCCAGAGTACCCTGGGTGATGGTGACCCAGAGTACCCTGGGTGATGGTGACCCAGAGTACCCTGGGTGATGGTGACCCAGAGTACCCTGGGTGATGGTGACCCAGAGTACCCTGGGTGATGGTGACCCAGAGTACCCTGGGTGATGGTGACCCAGAGTACCCTGGGTGATGGTGACCCAGAGTACCCTGGGTGATGGTGACCCAGAGTACCCTGGGTGATGGTGACCCAACTGGAGTTCCTTGGGACATGGATACATCACGTCATTGTGATTTCTTTGTGATATATATATATATATATATATATATATATATATATATATATATATATATATATATATATATATATATATATGTATGCATATATACATATATAGATAATATTTTATGCTTTGGGTGATAGTTCGACCTTTAATAACGCCACGCTGGGATTCACCGAACATAATTTGTCTAAAAATAGATGTTATTAAGTGAGCAATAGTTTGATGGCAGTGACATCATTGTAACGGTGACTACAACCGTGACAGTCGACGACAACTGTGGCACAACCACAGCTCTAATGATCTATGGAACATTGATGACATAGTTGGCCAAGTTGCTGTGGCACAGCCTCGGTCAGCACCTACCTCACTGGTTCCTATTACTGACACCCCTGACACTGTCCCTCGCCAGCCTTCACCCCTGACACTGTCCCTCCCCAGCCCTCACCCCTGACACTGTCCCTCCCCAGCCCTCACCCCTGACACTGTCCCTCCCCCAGCCTTCACCCCTGACACTGTCCCTCCCCAGCCCTCACCCCTGGCACTGTCCCTCGCCAGCCTTCACCCCTGACACTGTCCCTCCCCCAGCCTTCACCCCTGACACTGTCCCTCCCCAGCCCTCACCCCTGACACTGTCCCTCCCCAGCCCTCACCCCTGACACTGTCCCTCCCCAGCCCTCACCCCTGACACTGTCCCTCCCCAGCCCTCACCCCTGACACTGTCCCTCCCCCAGCCTTCACCCCTGACACTGTCCCTCCCCAGCCCTCACCCCTGACACTGTCCCTCCCCAGCCTTCACCCCTGACACTGTCCCTCCCCCAGCCTTCACCCCTGACACTGTCCCTCCCCAGCCCTCACCCCTGACACTGTCCCTCGCCAGCCTTCACCCCTGACACTGTCCCTCCCCAGCCCTCACCCCTGACACTGTCCCTCCCCAGCCTTCACCCCTGACACTGTCCCTCCCCAGCCCTCACCCCTGACACTGTCCCTCGCCAGCCTTCACCCCTGACACTGTCCCTCCCCCAGCCTTCACCCCTGACACTGTCCCTCCCCAGCCCTCACCCCTGACACTGTCCCTCCCCAGCCCTCACCCCTGACACTGTCCCTCCCCAGCCCTCACCCCTGACACTGTCCCTCCCCAGCCCTCACCCCTGACACTGTCCCTCCCCAGCCCTCACCCCTGACACTGTCCCTCCCCCAGCCTTGAGGAGGTGGTAGAGGAGCCGCACCTCCCTGCTGGACCAACACATCTAAGGTGGAGGAGCTGCACCTCCCTGCTGGACCAACACATCTAAGGTAGAGGAGCTGCACCTCCCTGCTGGACCAACACATCTAAGGTAGAGGAGCTGCACCTCCCTGCTGGACCAACACATCTAAGGTAGAGGAGCCGCACCTCCCTGCTGGACCAACACATCTAAGGTGGTGGTGGAGCCGCACCTCCCTGCTGGACCAACACATCTAAGGTGGTGGTGGAGCCGCACCTCCCTGCTGGACCAACACATCTAAGGTGGTGGTGGAGCCGCACCTCCCTGCTGGACCAACACATCTAAGGTGGAGGAGCCGCACCTCCCTGCTGGACCAACACATCTAAGGTGGTGGTGGAGCCGCACCTCCCTGCTGGACCAACACATCTAAGGTGGAGGAGCTGCACCTCCCTGCTGGACCAACACATCTAAGGTAGAGGAGCTGCACCTCCCTGCTGGACCAACACATCTAAGGTAGAGGAGCTGCACCTCCCTGCTGGACCAACACATCTAAGGTAGAGGAGCCGCACCTCCCTGCTGGACCAACACATCTAAGGTGGAGGAGCCGCACCTCCCTGCTGGACCAACACATCTAAGGTGGAGGAGCCGCACCTCCCTGCTGGACCAACACATCTAAGGTGGAGGAGCTGCACCTCCCTGCTGGACCAACACATCTAAGGTGGAGGAGCCGCACCTCCCTGCTGGACCAACACATCTAAGGTGGTGGAGCCGCACCTCCCTGCTGGACCAACACATCTAAGGTGGAGGAGCTGCACCTCCCTGCTGGACCAACACATCTAAGGTGGAGGAGCCGCACCTCCCTGCTGGACCAACACATCTAAGAAACACACTCAGGCACTTAAGTGTGTTACCACTGGTGGAGAGGATGGGGGGGGGGGGGACCGGTGGCCACACCTGCCCCTGGTAGTGTGGCGGCCAGGTGTGTACACACTCTCGTGACAGGTGTGGCCTCTCTTGTGTGGTGGCTCCTGCTCCCCACCATCTCTGTTAGTGTGTTGTGGTGCAGTATTACAACACTGTTGGCTCAACACTGTACAGAGTGGGAGTTTTATGTTGCTGGGGGGGGTGGAACCCGTCACTCAACACCTGGTCCATCACCTTCAACCTCTCTCCACCTCATAAATATTATATCTTGCCCATTTTATCTTCAGTCAAGTATATATATATATATATATATATATATATATATATATATATATATATATATATATATATATATATATGTATATATATATATATATATATATATATATATATATATATATATATATATATATATATACCAGCGGCACTCTCCTGGCCACCTGCGGCACTCTCCTGGCCACCTGCGGCATTCTCCTGGCCACCTGCGGCACTCTCCTGGCCACCTGCGGCATTCTCCTGGCCACCTGCGGCACACTCCTGGCCACCTGCGGCACTCTCCTGGCCACCTGCGGCACACTCCTGGCCACCTGCGGCACTCTCCTGGCCACCTGCGGCACACTCCTGGCCACCTGCGGCACTCTCCTGGCCACCTGCGGCACTCTCCTGGCCACCTGCGGCATTCTCCTGGCCACCTGCGGCACTCTCCTGGCCACCTGCGGCATTCTCCTGGCCACCTGCGGCACACTCCTGGCCACCTGCGGCACTCTCCTGGCCACCTGCGGCACACTCCTGGCCACCTGCGGCACTCTCCTGGCCACCTGCGGCACACTCCTGGCCACCTGCGGCACACTCCTGGTCACCTGCGGCACACTCCTGGTCACCTGCGGCACACTCCTGGCCACCTGCGGCACTCTCCTGGCCACCTGCGGCACACTCCTGGCCACCTGCGGCACTCTCCTGGCCACCTGCGGCACACTCCAGGACCACCGTAATCGCTACATCTTGCGCGGTCCTTACAACATCCTCACTCTCGCCTCTATCATGCTTTGACTTTAACTCCTCCTGTAGTTCCTGTTCCCCTTCACCACCTTCCTCTTTCTGTCCGTTTGTCTCGCTTACAAGATTCCCTTTCGGTTCGTATTACTAATGTTTCTCCTCGTATTGTTCCCTCCTTGCCCCCGTGTAGGGTCCCCCTTCCCAAATTTTGTACTTCTCTGACCCGCATCACTAAAGCTTTTACCCCTCCTACAGTTCTGAAACGTCTCTTCCTTGAGCACTTTTCTTCTCACTCCCACTCCGTTCCCATCTTCACCGACGGGTCAAAGTCTGCCGACGGTGTTGGCTACTCTGTTGTTTTTCCTGACCACACTTACATGTGTCGCCTTCCTCCGGAGGCTAGCATCTTCACAGCAGCACTTTATGCTATTATCTTTGCTCCTCGTCTCCTGCTTTCCCGGTGTCAATCCTCCTTCGTGGTGGTAGTTGACTCTCGTAGTGCCCTCATGGCTTTAGGGTCCTTTAATCCGGTCCACCCGCTGGTTGTCGAGATTCAACATTGGCTGTTTCTTATCTCCAGTAAATTTAAGTCGGTTGAGTTTTGTTGGGTTCCCAGCCATGTTGGTGTCTCTTTAAATGAACGTGTGGATGCTGCCGCTATGGTCGCTATCCACACTTATTCCATCTCCTCTAAAGGTGTTCCTTATTCCAACTTTTACTCAGTTAATCATGCCTCCATCCTTGCCCGTTGGTAGAGTTGTTGGTCTTCTGTTATTAGTAACAAACTGGGTACTCTTAAGAGTCATGTGTCCCAGTGGCCTTCCTCCTGCCACCGTAACCGACGGTGGGAAACGGTTCTGGCTAGGTTACGTATTGGCCATACACGTTTAACTCACGGTCACTTAATGAAGTACCGCCCTGCTCCTTATTGTCCAAATTGCATTGTCCCTCTTACGGTCATGGACATCCTTGTTGAATGTCCTGACTTCCAGGACGAGCGTGTGTCTTGTTTTCCGACCGCCCCCCGCGGTCGCTTGTCCCTCGATACCTCTTGTCCCTCTTGGTGACTCGGATACTTTTGATATCGTTCGCCTTATGTGTTTCTGTTCTCGTATTGGCATCGTTGGTGATATTTAGCGCCCTCTGATTATCTCGCACATTTGATGGTGCTACAAAGCCTTCCCGGTTTGGTGCTTTCTATTGATAATTACTTACTTACTTACTTTTGACCTTAGTGTAGTTCTTGGGGTTTATATAAATTGTTCTTATTCTTTGACTTTTAACCTAACCTTTCAGATGTAGTTTATTGTGTTGGACATATTATGTTGAATATTTTATCCTAAACCTAACTTTACAGATATAGTTTTGATTCGCATTTTTTATATTTTACCCAAACCCACCTTTCCACTTATCCTTCCCACTTAACCTTCCCACTTAACCTTACCCTCACTCCAGGTGCGGGGAGGGAAGGAGCTGAGGTAACGCAGGAGGTAAGGAGAGGGGGTGAGGGAAGGGAAGGAGGAAGAGGAGGGAAGTGAGAGAAATAGGAAGGAAGGAAGGAAGGAAGGAAGGAAGGAAGGAAGGAAGGAAGGAAGGAAGGAAGGAAGGAAGGAAGGAGGAACACTGGAGACAAACGGGAGGACAGGAAGGCTTATGTAATATTCATGATGTTGAAATTCTGCGCCAAAACAAGGGATTAAGTCATAGCCAGGGGGGAGGGGGATGGATATATCCAGGGGGAGGGGGATGGATATATCCAGGGGGAGGGGAATGGATATATCCAGGGGGGACAACGTCCCTGTACGTTGTCAGGAACATGACAATCATTATCACAGGAAACACAAAACGATAGAACTATTGGTTCTATAGTAATGAAGTTAAAGAACAGAGCCACAGAGTCAACATCTTCAGAAAACATCTAAAGAGAAACCCCACACCAGAAGGAAGAACTCTGCTAAGAGCGGTGATATCTGAAGCATGACTTGTTTCTCAAGAAGTAAAGGAGGCAAGATGGTTTGAGTGGTGTCAAACTCTAAATGAACATAGTAGTCTTGGCAAGATATGGGGTCAGATTAAAACTATATCAGGTCGACCAGCCCGACCACAGGCATGTATTCAACCATTGCAGGAGGCTGAGAGACTTGCTCTCCAATTTGCAGAAAGAACAGCTTCATATCAGCTTCCTGCAATGGTCCGAAGGCAGCAAGAACAATTAAAACAAGAGAGGTTGACAGTCATTCATGAGAGCATAGCTATAAATGACGAATGTGACTGTCCTTTCACCAAACAAGAACTAATCAGAGTCAAAAAAGGTGGTAAGGACACTGCACCAGGTGCTGATAACATTACATACTCAATGATCGCACATGCAGGTCCTGCTGGAGAACAAGGAATATTGGACGTCATCAATGCATCTTGGCAGCAAGGCAAACTACCGCCCTCTTGGAAGAAAGCAGACATACTGATTCCTAAGCCGAAAGAACCTGGCAATTACAGACCCATTTCATTAACATCATGCATTAGTAAAACTGCAGAACGGATGGTCTTAAATAGGCTACTGTGGAAGACTGGAGACCTTCATAAACACATATTTGGCTTCACTAGAGGAGTAGGTACTGCCAACTGCATAGCAACATTACTAGGAACAGTTAACTCAGGTCCAGCTATAATGATCTTCCTTGATCTAGAAAAAGCATTCGAACTTGCAAGCCCGCAAGCAATTTTACACACCTTAGTTAAAAAAAGTGTGAAGGGAAATATGCTAGCATGGATTCAAGATTACTTAAGTCACAGGTATGCCAGAGTAAAGTTGCAAGGACAAGTGTCGGACTACCACTTGCATGAGAGTGGGACTCCACAAGGAGGAGTCCTCAGTCCTAGCGTTTTTAACATCCTTATGGAAAACCTTGTTACCATGACATTTACAGAAGGGGGTTAAATTGCTAAGCTATGCTGATGATATAGCATTAGTCATTACAGGTCCTTCACTTCTAAATAAAGCACAAGGTGCATTAGATAAAGTAACATCTGAATGCAGCATTTTAGGGCTAAAAATATCTACACAGAAGTCTAAGGCAATGAGACTAGGCGGCAACACTCCAGACAGGCACCTACGCATTCAAGACATTAACCTTCAGTGGGTTACACAATATCAATATCTCGGAGTGTGGATAGATTCTAAAATGACATTCAACAAGCAAATTCAATATCTAAAGGAGAAAGCAAAATCACGACTAAATATAATGAGAACAATCACAGGGCCCCGTCTAGGAGCGGGACACAAAGTGTTAAGAATGTTTTACATACACGCCGTTCGTTCCATAGTTGATTATGCAGCGCCTGCCTTACTCACTCTTTCTCCTGGTCAGTGAGCAAACGTTGAGGTTATTCAAAACGATGCATTGCGAGTCATAACAAGAGCTCCCAGATGGACTAAAATACTGAACCTAAGACTAGCAACCAAGCTAACGTCGATTGAAATAAGGGTAAAAGGGATTGCTGCGTACATGCTGACCAAGATATTGACTAGACCTAGAATCAGTTCACTTAAAGATATAATCACTGGAGCATTAACTCTGGACAGAAGAGCCTCCAATAGCAACAGGTGGACCCATTGTGCGATAAACACCATCAATACATTCGATATAACAAACACAGTCACTGAGAGGGGTGTCGACGAAATACATGCAGACTTTGTCATGCAAGCCCCTTGGGAATCTCTGCCAGCAGACTTTAAGATTATGGTTATTGAAGGGAAAAAAGAACCAGACAAATCCTCATCTGCTACGTAACATTGCACAGATGCATATAGAAGCAAACATGGCATCCGACAGCTTCACTTTACGGATGGATCAGTAGACCAGCAGGGACAAGAAACCGGAGCATCAGTTAAAGCAGGAAACTCTGTAAATAGTTGAAGACTCTCAAATGGGTGTTCGACTTTACAAACAGAGATGCTAGCCATTCAAAAGGCTTTGGAACATGCTCTTGCTGAACACCGACAACATGTTATACATACAGATTCGAGAACCGCCATTGAAACCTTGCAACAAGAACACATATGTGATAACATACATCTGATCACAAATGTCGTATCATTAATGCAAACACTCAAACGACAAGGCCGACGGGTACTTATCAACTGGGTGCCAAGTCATGTGGGAATAATAGGAAATGACATTGCAGACGAAGCTGCAAAACTTGCAACTATGAGAAGAAATGTAGACATTTACATACCACAGAGTCTATCACAGATTAAGAAAGTAATGAGAAACAGAGCAATGCAAAAGATGTGCAGTGACCACAACATAGCAGTTGCAACATCAGGATCTGCGGGTTGGTACAAGAATTCAACCAACTACGAACCACTTAGTTTGATGAAAGGGAGCAGTAGAGCAACAGAAGTACACTTACCTCAGGCTTGGATACCCATGTGCATGGGAAATAGGCTTACAGGTTCTGGAAGACGAGAGGAAATGTCAGCACTGTGGAGAAATGCCCGACAGACCACTGGAACATTATCTAACACAGTGGACAGTTACAACCACAACAGACCACTGGAACATTATCTAACACAGTGGACAGTTACAACCACAACAGACCACTGGAACATTATCTAACACAGTGGACAGTTACAACCACAACAGACCACTGGAACATTATCTAACACAGTGGACAGTTACAAACCCATTAAGATTTCAACTTAGATTCAACAGAGCAGAAGAAGTTGTTAAACACATATGGCAAAATCTTACTGAAGCGACCATACGAGTAATAAATACTCATACTCCGCCCAAGTAAAACAGAAACAAGCAACACTTAGTGGGCCAGCCAGAGGCTTAGGGGCCCACGCAGGAATATCCCTGGAAAAAAAAAACTGGATCTCTTCACGATTGAGGTAAGTGTGGCTTTGTAACAGGGGCCGTGCGAATTTTTTTATTTTTTTTCCAATTTTTATTTTTTACTTTTGGCCAGTACCTAGAATAGTGATGGAACATGAACAATAACAAACGTTGTCAGGAATAAGAGCAACAAGGAGGTGCTGCCTGGCAAGGGGCGGGCCAACACAGCTCACTTGACCGCAAGAGGAAGGCGGGAAATTAGGAGCCAGTCAAGTAGAAGGAGACGGAGGAGGTGGAGAGGTCTGATGACTCACGTTAAAGACGACCTGTGTCAAGGTAACGATCCCAGTGTAGTTCCCGGTCCCCCCTCACCCCCCGGGGGTCGTGTGTACTGTCCCCCTGGTCCCCCTCACCCCCGTGGTCGTGTACAATGTCCCCCCTCACCCCTCGGGGGTCGTGTGTACTGTCCCCCTGGTCCCCCTCACCCCCCGGGGGTCGTGTACTGCCCCCCTAGTCCCCCTCACCCCCCGTGGTCGTGTACACTGTCCCCCTCACCCCCCGTGGTCGTGTACACTGTCCCCCTCACCCCCCGTGGTCGTGTACACTGTCCCCCTGGTCCTCCTCACTCCCCGGGGGTCGTGTACTGTCCCCCTGGTCCTCCTCACCCCCCGTGGTCGTGTACACTGTCCCCCTCACCCCCCGTGGTCGTGTACACTGTCCCCCTGGTCCCCCTCACCCCCGTGGTCGTGTACACTGTCCCCCTCACTCCCCGTGGTCGTGTACACGGTCCCCCTGGTCCCCCTCACCCCCCGTGGTCGTGTACACTGTCCTCCTCACCCCCCGTGGTCGTGTACTGTCCCCCAACGTTACACTGGGTTTAATTCAATTTATGGATAAATTATCTACGGCTGACGCAACCGTAGACATGAATTCTAGGAAATATTTGGCGGTACTAGGCCTTAGATTAATAAGAATAATTAATTAATAAGAATTACTGTTAATCACAATTACCTCTTACGTAAACTCCATTATTATGGAATCCGAGGCCATACACTGGACTATATCCAATCCTATCTTAGTGATAGACACCAATGTGTAGCCATCAATAATATAACCTCTCCCACTCTACCAATATCCGTTGGAGTGCCACAGGGCAGCATTTTGGGACCTCTCCTATTTCTTATATACATCAATGATCTTCCTAATGTCTCTAACATTCTGAAACCTATTTTGTTTGCTGATGATACTACCCTCATCTACTCTAAAAATAAAAAATAGAGCTGATACAGAACGAGGCTATGAGGATTATTCTTGGATGTCAAAGAAATGCAATGATTGAAATAATGAGAATGGAATTAAATTTACAGAGTGTGTGTGATAGAGTCCGTGACATTAACACTAGAGTATCTATTCGTTTCATGCGGAGAAAAGGAGGGGATAAGCTGTTTGAGAGCGTTCAGACCTGCTTGAGTGACGTACACACTTCCAGGAAACTGAGGGAGACACGCTATACGAGAGGATTAGCTCATGACCTCAGGGAATACGACGTACTTGACTGCTGTAAACCCTCTCGACAGTGTAATATGTCTGCTCCCTGGAAAGTACAGAAAATAGACGTCGAAATTGTACCCCTCAAGGTGAAAAAGATTCATCATGAACCGGGACAATTACGGTGTTTGTATGGAAGCATGATATCTCGGTTACCAAGAGGCAACAGTTTACATGTATATTGCGACGGGTCGGTGGCGGAGGATGGCAGGGCAGGGTGTGGTGTCCTAATAAGGGATTATACGGAGTTTGGGACTGTGGACAGGATAATTGAACTCCGGCTTAGTAATTATATATCATCCACACAAGCTGAACTGCAGGCCATTCTGGCGTGTTTGGAGGAAGTACGTCATGACGACAAAAATGTTTTTGTATTTGTCGATAGCCGAGGAGCACTGGAGTCCTTAAACAGTCGAAACCCAGTCTTCATGTCTATAGTGGAGGACTGTAAGAGAAGAATAACTGAGATACAGCTGAAAGGTTATAGTGTGAAATTCATGTGGATTCCATCTCATGTTGGAATAGTGCTCAACGAGGTGGCGGATGACTTGGCCAAACGTGCCACATCAAAACCACAAGTTGACATTGAATGTGAATTCACAATGAGACAAATAAGAAGCAAAATCAGAAATATTCAGGCACAGGCGGGAGTGGAGAGGAGAGAGATAATGTATGAGAGTAGTCAAACCATGCAACACTACATGTATGTGAATCAAAACACCCATTTCACTTATGGTAAAAGGAGAAATGCTTGGAGTGACTCTGTGTACATGCGGCTCAGGCTTGGGTACAAATATTACTGGGAATATGGGATAGATGTTCATGGTAATGACACGAAGTGTAAACTATGTGGTATGTTACGGTCTCACACCCTTGCCCATTATATTCTTGATTGTCCGTTGATTAATGTATATAGAAACACTGAGATAAGGACTGTTCCTGAACAAATAGCCTGGATGTGTCACAACGGAAAGGTTGATGATATTCTTGAGAGATATAAGAATTTTGCACCAAGATTGTAATATTTTGTTGAATTATCTGCAGGTGTCTTGCAAATTGTCTATACAGTATACCTAGGTCACAAAAGTATTTGTGTGTACGTCTGATACCATACTACTTGTGAGGGAGGAAATGTATATTTTTACCTCTCAGAATGTTTGGTAATGTGTTTATTTGTGATGTGTGTCTATGTATATATTAACACGTTGTACTGAATGGGGTGAGAATAGCTTGAGCTACCTCATCCCTTTGTGTGTATTTTACCTCAATAAACTTATTTCAATTTCAATTTCAATTTCAATCTACTCTAACCCCAACCCACATACACTAAATAATGTTGTTAATAATGAACTAAAAAAAGTCCACTTATGGATGCCAACCAACAAACTAACACTTAACATAGAAAAGACCTACTACATCTTATTTGGAAGCAAATCTACAAATGCAATTCAGCTTCAGATAGACAATGTAAACATTAGCAATAAAAATGATGGAAAGTTTCTCAGCCTATTCCTAGACAAGAGACTCAATTTCAGTACCCATATACAACACATAACTAAGAAAGTCTCTAAAACAGTTGGTATACTCTCCAAAATCAGATATTATGTACCTAACTCTGCTCTCATCTCTCTATATTATGCACTAATCTATCCCTATCTTAATTATGGCATCTGTGCATGGGGGTTCAACCACTGCAAACCACCTCAAGTCCATCATCACCCAGCAAAAATCTGCTATCAGAATAGTAACAAATTCTGCTTTCAGACAGCACTCAGCCCCCTTTTTTAACTCCCTAAACATGCTAAACATAATCTCACTCCACAAATTCTCTTGTGTCAACTACATTTACAAAACCCTGTTCTTAAATGCAAATCCTGCTCTCAAACTCTCCCTGGACAGATGTAATAGGACCCATTATCACCACACCAGAAATAAATATCTCTTTGATATCCCCAGAGTCAAACTTAATCTGTGTAAACACTCTATGCAAATAAAGGGACCCAGTCTATGGAACTCACTCCCTACTGAATTGAAAAGCTGTCCAACTTTTGCGTCATTCAAAAACAATACTAAAAAGTACCTAATTTCATGTTCATAGTTTTTTACCTTTTGCTTTAAAATTGTACTGTATCTACTGCTACCCAATCTTTATGTACCCAATCTGAACATCTTTATCATTGTGATCATTGCTGTCTTCTTGTATGTGCTGTCAATCTGCTGTATGGTGTCTATTAATCTTGTTTAAATTACCAATCAAGCTGTCAATGTAATCAATCAGAGCTTTAATATACCAATGTGCTTTAATATACTTACTAATATCTCTCATCTCATTTTTTTCTTGCAATGTATTTATCATTTGATTAATTCTGAGAATTTACCTACTTAAAATTATCTGTTAGACTAAGGACCTGCCCGAAACGCTGCGCGTACTAGTGGCTTTACAAGAATGTAATTACTGTACTATGCTATGTATTCTCACAAACCCAATGTACCTTCTTGTATATAAATGAATAAATAAATAAATAAATAAATAAATAATTAATATTGCTACACTACTCGTTAGTAGTATTAGTAAATTAAATTTCTTAGCACAATACATTTGTAATATTGTACTAGGGTTTAGCATTTGGATGTTGGAAATTTCCAACAGCAGGAGTTGGCAGGAAAAGACAGGTGTTGGCAGAGTTGAACAGGTGTGAACAGGTGTGGACAGGGATGGACAGGTGTTGGCTGAGAAAGACAGGTGTGGGCAAGGAAGGCAAGTGTGGGCCTGGTAGCATAGGTGTGGGCAGGGATGGACAGGTGTGTGCAGGGATGGACAGGTGTGGGCAAGGCAGGACAGGTGTGGGCAGGGAACAACAACAACAGGCAGTGTTGGGGCTCCACTGACGAAGCAATTCGTGTAATTACCTGAGATAATGATGTCAATTTCCTGTCTTCTAAAGGCAGAGTGGAAATGAAGTGTCGATCAATAATGTCGCTGGAGACATCCTCGTGGTGGTGCATGGGAGAGTTGCTGAGGAATACTGTGAGCACTTTGAGCAATAGAGTGTTGTAGAGCGCCGCCGTGCTCTACAATAGAGGGGGTAAGAGTTGTATACCTCTGGTGTTGCCAGCTCAGGTGCTGGAGCTCCCACAGCACACACGGCAGGTAACACAATATCCTGGCCAAGAGTCATCAAGGATTTACACAAACATTTACGAGACATGTTTATCTCTCAACAATCATGGCGTCTTTGTTTACATTTATTTAACAGTTCTTGGAAACTTCAGAACAAGGTAAACTTGTTGTGCCTCAGGTGTGCCTCGGGTGTGCCTCAGGTGTGTCTCAGGGGTGCCTCAGGTGTGCCTCAGGTGTGCCTCAGGGGTGCCTCAGGGGTGCCTCAGGTGTGTCTCAAGTGTGCCTCAAGTGTGCTTCTATCTTGTACCATTGGCCCTCTCAGTTCAACTACATACCTTTCCATAACACCTACCTTGTTAAATGTTCTAATTAATGCCTTACTAAAATCAATCCCAACTAGTCCAGCAAACATCACTATCCGCTATGCAGATGGCATTCTTGTACATACTAAAACCCACCGCAAAATGCAAACAATCTGAAATTGTATACATACAGCTTGTGAGAGCCTTGGTCTTGTAATCAACGCTGCTAAAACTAAGGTATTTAATAGATAAATTGGTAACCGCAAAAGTGGACCACGAAAACTTAAGATAGATAACACAATCAAAAGACTATGTCTCTTCTTTCAAATACCTTGGTGTCTCTGTCCCTTGTACCTCAACTGCAGTCAATAAGTTACATCAACAATGTAGAGACAGACTCAAGGCTCTCAGAACTGTAGTGGGGTACAGCCCTAAATACGATGTTAATATTAGAATAGCAAAAATGATGTACTTAGCATATATAAGGTCTCTGATAGACTATCATGCACCAGCTTTAGTCCTGCAAAATGGCAAAAGTATTGATAGACTGGAAAAAATGCAAAATGAAGCACTCAGAATTATACTTTGCTGTTCTATAACTTCCAAAGTTCTCAATATGCGGAAAGAATTAAATATAACTAGCATTCGAGATAGAATATTTGAAATTATTCATATGATGGCACTAAAGCTGCTGCGTGATAACAAAAACAACATTGTGTCAGTTGAACTGTCAGAACACATACGAAGTGGAACTAGCGAGCCTAATGGATTCAAAGAACAGCCACTCATATTAAAATGATGAGACTGCACGATGTATATACAGATGAAAGAGTACAGCACTTCCTTCCACCCTGGCAGATAGTACCTTTTGACATCCTGACCCCTGCATACCCCACCAAGAAACTAATCAGAAACTGTCGTGAAGGAAATCTTACTCTCGATATATTGATATTTAATTAACTGATTTAAATTAATCGAAGGGCCACCCTATTTTTACTGAAAAGGGAAACAGATAAAGGAACAATAGAAAAGGACTGAAATACCAGTGCCTGTGGATAATGTAACTATTAAGAGTTATTTCTTGAATATTAATAGACTGTAGATTAAATTACTATTCAAAAGTAAACATTCCCAAACTAACGAAATGGGGGATTAATACCAGAAGTTGAGTACTTCCAGTACACTTCATCGAGGCTGGTTCTTCCTCGAATAAATTTAGTAACTCTTACTAAGATATATAAATAAAATAGACATTTGATAATTTGGTTAGTAGCAAGAATATATTGGGTAATGATTAAACAAGAAAATTATTCTCATCTAAAGTGCATGAGGCTATCAAATTATACTTGATATTCTAAATCACGTAAATGAAATATATTCTCAAATTATTATTAGGTTTCAACCGTTCATTAGTAAATAGGAACTAAATTAGAATAAGTTCAGCTGCTTAGCTGTGACAGTGAACGGAGATGCGGGGTCCAGATGGCGTCATCTGGGACTTGCTGGAACAGTGATCCACTAGCGTAGTGTGGGGGAATGTGGCGACCACGGCAGCTCCGACACACACTGGCGTTTGGGGAGGTATTATGGCGTGACGATGGACAAGTGCAGAGTAAAAATTATAGCGAGCTCGTATAAAAGTACTAGAATACTTTACCTGCTTGTTGTCCACCGATGCTATCTTTAGATTGCTACTGGAGTAGTAGCACACTCCAAGGCCGAGTAATAGCAAGGGCCTGTCGTAGAAATGTTGAAAACTTCGCCTCTCCCTGGTCTAATGGACGCCACGTTGTCTCGCGTCCGACTCTCTCGCCAGTTGCGTCGCTAGTGATGGCGTCGCTACGCCTCCGTCTCCCTCAACACTCTCTGATGCATTCACAACATTTTAGTAGAAACGGAAAATTCTTTTCCTTGTAATTACTCTACTTAATACGTTAATGAGAATAGGGTCGCAATTGTAGGGAATTAAATATTGTTTATATTCTCGCTGGATAACAATAATTATGAAGTGTTCTTATTGAACGAGAAATGGAGAGAGGTTCTGTTTCCTCCATGATGGTTTAATATAACAGATAAACTGTTAAATAGTGATATTTTAGTTGATAACTCGTGGTTATTGAATCACTAGTTGTTATATTATCAGATATTAATTCTTATAAAGAATACTGATAAAAGTTGAGAATATTATTCAATTCTCTAGCATGTTGACAATAATTATGTCTTACTGGATATTATCTGACGCAATACTACCTCTCGATGTGGTGAGAATTTTAGTAAATGATGCGCAGATGGAAAAATATTAATTTATATTAGAACTACAGTTATTAAGGTTAATAGATACTATGCTTAGTATACAATAGTGATGCATTATGATACAATAGGGATGTATCAGTGTTGGAACTTTCCAACACAAACAACCCTCATGCTCAGCTTGCTGCTAAATTAATTACCATAGAACTCATTCACAATATACAAGCTGAAAACAACATAGCACAGACCACATACACTGACGGATCACTCAATACAGCTACAGGGAGGGCAGGAAGTACTGTTATTGCTCATCAGCCCGATGGCAGCACAACTCAAAGGAATATAAGAATTAGTAACTGGGCGTCCACAATGCAAGCCGAGTTGGTAGCAATACTGGTAGCACTCGAAATTATTGACAACACTGAAGTAGACAGCTTAATTATCTCCGACTCCCTTTCCTCACTACGAGCAATAAACAGTTTGCAATCGAGTAATAACGTGCTTGTCTCAGAAGCCAAACATAGATATAAAAGCATACTTAGCAAGAGGGTAAATTTAAAAATGTTGTGGATTCCTTCTCACATTGGCCATGACAAAGATGACGCCCTTGCTAAGGCTGCAGTAAATAAAGACAGTATTGAAGGGAATCTTGAGTTATCAAATAGGTCCCTTAAAAGTGTCATTAGACGAGAACTCCTGGATGGATTTGAAGAAAGTAGAACAGTGCAAACTGGAACTAGCAGGTCCATTGTTCATCACAATGAAATGTGTGAAGTAAAACATGTGTATGGGGCAAGTAACAAAGTCAGTAGACTAACATGTTGTCACAGCTCGTATAAGACTTGGCTACAAGTATCTCTGGCAGTTCGGCTTGTATAGGGATCTAGATGAAGTAAAGTGTAAAGTGTGTGGACAAAGACAGGGACACACACTCAAACACTATATCTTGGATTGTAGTAAAATTGAGCCTTTTAGAGATAAATCTATGCTCACTCTGTGTGATATGGCAACCTATCTTATTACCATCGATAAATTACCTGAAATCCTTGCACAGTATCCACATTTCGCTCCCAGTAGATAAATGACATATGGGATTAAGAAACTCAGTATTGTGAAGACTAATAATAAACAGCAGCTTCCCTATGACTTTATTATCCCCATTGATCAAACAATTATGTATTAGCGATAAGACCTTCCATTAATGTACTTACTGTAGTAAATAAATAGGTCTTGAAATAGCACTTTCTCTGTAACTAGCTGACATTATAACTATAAGGTGTGAAGGATAGATGAAATTGTTTATGTAATAATCTAAGATGAGGTCTGATAAAGACCTTTTGTGCCCTCTGTAATGCTTTTGCGCTACCGCTCACAGGATGAGTATGGGGTGCACAATAAACTAATCGCCTCCGGCGGCAACAAAACATAAAAAAGTAAAAGAGAAAACCTAATACAATGGAAGAGAGACAATGAGCTTGGGGTTGACGTCACGCCAAACATGTCTCCCGCGGCCCACATGGCATCAACACACCTGTTAACACACCAGTATCATCAGCAGAGTATGCAACGCTCCACACGATAACATCTGCCCTCAGAATGTTTTTAAACATTTAGATCAATGGAACATGTAGCGCCAGCGACCAGTAGTCGTCGCGTTAATCACAAAACGAAGCTGGCGAGAATTCCGAGATGTTACTGAGACTACAACCAGAGCTGAGTGATATGAACAACAAGGGAAAAATAAATTAAACATAAATTCTCTTGGACGAATAATAATAGCAGATATGATCACCATATACAAAGTTCTTAGCGGTATAGACAAGGCAGAAATGATCACACTGTTTACCACGGGTGAGAACAGTACATGTGAATGAGCCAGAGACATTAGAACGACTTTTTCAGAGTGAACCAATAATACTGAGAGTGAAGTGGTGGAGAGAGACACTATACCCAGGCCTGTGAGGCAGGCATGCCACGCCTGCTAGGCTCGGGGTCCTCTACAACACTTGTGTGAAGGATGGAAGGCGGACCCGAGGAGCTGAAGTAGATCTAGGTAAGCACAACTAGGTGAGTACGGAGAGTAAGACAGCAGTGAGAGGTGGGTGCCCCCCCGACTGGTCTACGGTGCCATACATCACCCTGGTACAGTGCCAGACCGTCCACCCTTCACAGTTCACTGTTATTAACCTCAGTAGTGCAACTCTCTCACAGTATTCCAACTTATATACTGTTATGACATGAGCCTGGGCGAGTGTGCTCATCTTCACGGTATAATTAGTCAGCCTTTAAACTATATACAGCACATTAATGTGCTTCATTAAGGTAAAAATATGCAGGCGATGAGTCACAATAACGTGGCTGAAGTATGTTGACCAGACCACACACTAGAAGTTGAAGGGACGACGACGTTTCGGTCCGTCCTGGACCATTCTCAAGTCGACTTGAGAATGGTCCAGGACGGACCGAAACGTCGTCGTCCCTTCAACTTCTAATGTGTGGTCTGGTGAACGTAATAATATGTTATGTCTCCTGTGTGTGACTGTCTCGCTAAGCCTTGGTAACTTGTGGACAATTACTTCTCAACACTTCTCTTAATCTGCCGTTTTTATTATACACTTTTATATTTTATTGTTACTTTTACTACTGCTCTTGTCATTATCACTACACACTCTTACACGCGCACGCACGCATGCACGCACGTACATACGCACGCATGCATGCACGTACATACGCACGCATACACGTACACACGCGCATGCACAAACAAACACGCATGATTGCATGCACGGACACACGCATGCATGTACACACACGCACGTATGAATGCATGCACGGACACACACACACACACATATTGCCTGAGAGTGCCCATGTAACCATGGCAACATGTACCATAAAGGTGTCTTGTTTAATATTTCACAACATGAGTCAGTCATATAAGATATTTGAGGGCGCCAGACAGTCGCCTCTTAGCAATAAAGACGTCACACTTTTAGAGTGTTAATTGCAAGAGGTCAGGTCGTGTGAAGTCTGGTCGTGTGAAGTCTGGTCGTGTGAAGTCTGGTCGTGTGAAGTCAGGTCGTCAGGTCGATGTTGTTGAATATGACCGAAAGGGTAAGATAAATGATTCTAACACGAATCTTCTCACTATTTCTTATGTTTTAGTTCACTGTCGAGGGAAGTTGAAAAATTAACTCTCCAAACTTCATTTCACACTATATTGGGTCTGACGCCTAGGGAAGCGTTTTGCAAGGCACTCCTTACCTTTCAAAGACAAATTTTCTATACTCTGCCAAGGCTTATATTCATTTCGGGTGAGTTGATACAGGACATGATTGAGATGAACAAGTGGATCAATGACATAATGGGTATTAATAGGCCATTGTGTGTTCTATGTTCTTGCTTCTACTGTTTCTCTGTTGGTTCAGGGTTTTGAAGTGGGTAGAATGTAATTATGTGCTAATTGGCTGTTGATTGCTGGCTTTGACTTTTTGATGTGTAGTGCCTCGCTGATGTCGAGTCTCCAGTTGTTGTTGCACCTGTCGATTATTTCAGTGTTGCTTGTTAAGATGTCTCTGGTGATGGTCTGGTTGTGTGAGATTATATGTTCCTTGATGGAGCCCTGTTGCTTGTGTATTGTTAATAGCCTAGAAAGAGACGTTGTTGTCTTGCCTATATACTGAGATCTTTGGAGCTGACAGTCCGCAAGTGGGCATGTGAAGGCATAGACGACGTTGGTCTCTTTCAAGGCGTTCTGTTTGGTGTCTGGAGAGTTCTTCATGAGTTGGTTGGCCGTTTTCTTGTTTTTGTAGTAAATTGATAATTGTATCTTCTGATTTGTGTCTGTGGGGATGACGTTCCTATCAATAATATCTTTCAGGACACTTTCCTCCGTTTTATGAGCCGTCGAAAAGAAGTTCTTGTAAAACAGTGTAATAGGAGGTACAAGTGTTGCGTTGGTTGATTCTTCAGAGGTTGCATGGCGTGTCACCTTTCTTTTAATGACGTCTTCAACATAACCGTTAGAGAAGCCATTGTTGACTAGGCTTTACCCTACAGAGTTCCTTGTCGACCTGCTTCCAACCAGAGCTGTGAGTGAGAGCTCGGTCGACGTAAGCGTTGACAACACTCCTCTTACCTATCTGGGCAGTCACAGTTGGCATTAAGGCACATTCCTATGTTCGTTTCCTTAGTATAGACTGCAGTGTTAAACCACATTCCTTTCCGCGACTGTTACATCTAGAAAGGGCCGCTTCCCATCACCAAGTCCAGACCAAGTGAGATGGCCTGGAAAGTGGAGTTGGAGATCCTATTGGACGACATATTCGACCTCGAGACTCGAAAGAAGGTTACCACTAAAGACACCTTGCAAGCGGAACTTAATGCGGAGGGAGGAAAGATTCGAGGTAACTACAAAAGCACCATACTGTCCCCCGAGCTGAGAGCGGCCGCTAAGGGCCTTCGCGAGAATAAGGAGATAGTCGTCAGGAGACGTGACATCTTGCTCTAGTCTGGAGCAAGAGCAAGAGCATCCTATTGTGATGTGCATCTTTGGGTTGGTGTCAGTTACTTTTGTCAATGATGTCCTTCAGGATTTTTTCCTCCGTTTTGTGAGCCGGTGAAATAAAGTTAATGTATAAGTGTAATAGGTCCATGGGACAGCTTGTGTCGTGTTGGCTGCTGCATCAGATCTTCCTTTCAATGATTTATTCGAGGTATCCGGTGGAGACGTTCTTGACATTCTTGACAAGAACCTTGCCTTACTCTACTGAATTTCTTAACAACTTGTCTCCACCTGGAACGATGTGTGGGAACACAGTTAACTTGGCCACCAACAACACTTCCCTTCTACCTCTCACAGCTCACTGTGAACACCTATGAGAGAACGTCTAGGTGAGAACATCTAGGTGAGAACATCTAGGTGAGAACATCTAGGTAGGAACATCGAGGTGGGAACATCTAGGTAGGAACATCGAGGTGGGAACATCTAGGTAGGAACATCGAGGTGGGAACATCTAGGTAGGAACATCTAGGTAGGAACATCTAGGTAGGAACATCTAGGTGGGAACATCTAGGTAGGAACATCTAGGTAGGAACATCTAGGTAGGAACATCGAGGTGGGAACATCTAGGTAGGAACATCGAGGTGGGAACATCTAGGTAGGAACATCTAGGTAGGAACATCTAGGTAGGAACATCGAGGTGGGAACATCTAGGTAGGAACATCTAGGTAGGAACATCTAGGTGAGAACGTCTAGGTGAGAACATCTAGGTGGGAACATCGAGGTGAGAACATCTAGGTGGGAACATCTAGGTAGGAACATCTAGGTAGGAACATCTAGGTAGGAACATCTAGGTAGGAACATCGAGGTGGGAACATCTAGGTAGGAACATCTAGGTAGGAACATCTAGGTGAGAACGTCTAGGTGAGAACATCTAGGTGGGAACATCGAGGTGAGAACATCTAGGTGGGAACATCTAGGTGAGAACATCTAGGTGAGAACATCTAGGTAGGAACATCTAGGTAGGAACATCTAGGTGAGAACGTCTAGGTGAGAACATCTAGGTGGGAACATCTAGGTGAGAACATCTAGGTGAGAACATCTAGGTGGGAACATCTAGGTGGGAACATCTAGGTGAGAACATCTAGGTGAGAACATCTAGGTGAGAACATCTAGGTGAGAACATCTAGGTAGGAACATCTAGGTAGGAACATCTAGGTGAGAACGTCTAGGTGAGAACATCTAGGTAGGAACATCTAGGTGAGAACATCTAGGTGAGAACATCTAGGTAGGAACATCTAGGTAGGAACATCTAGGTGAGAACGTCTAGGTGAGAACATCTAGGTAGGAACATCTAGGTGAGAACGTCTAGGTGAGAACATCTAGGTAGGAACATCTAGGTGAGAACGTCTAGGTGAGAACATCTAGGTAGGAACATCTAGGTGAGAACGTCTAGGTGAGAACATCTAGGTAGGAACATCTAGGTGAGAACGTCTAGGTGAGAACATCTAGGTAGGAACATCTAGGTGAGAACGTCTAGGTGAGAACATCTAGGTAGGAACATCTAGGTGAGAACGTCTAGGTGAGAACATCTAGGTGGGAACATCTAGGTGAGAACATCTAGGTAGGAACATCTAGGTGAGAACGTCTAGGTGAGAACGTCTAGGTGAGAACATCTAGGTAGGAACATCTAGGTGAGAACGTCTAGGTGAGAACATCTAGGTAGGAACATCTAGGTAGGAACATCTAGGTAGGAACATCTAGGTAGGAACATCTAGGTAGGAACATCTAGGTGAGAACATCTAGGTAGGAACATCTAGGTAGGAACATCTAGGTAGGAACATCTAGGTGAGAACATCTAGGTAGGAACATCTAGGTAGGAACATCTAGGTAGGAACATCTAGGTAGGAACATCTAGGTGAGAACATCTAGGTAGGAACATCTAGGTAGGAACATCTAGGTAGGAACATCTAGGTAGGAACATCTAGGTGAGAACATCTAGGTAGGAACATCTAGGTAGGAACATCTAGGTAGGAACATCTAGGTAGGAACATCTAGGTGAGAACATCGAGGTGAGAACATCGAGGTGAGAACATCTAGGTAGGAACATCTAGGTAGGAACATCTAGGTAGGAACATCTAGGTAGGAACATCTAGGTAGGAACATCTAGGTGAGAACATCTAGGTAGGAACATCTAGGTAGGAACATCTAGGTAGGAACATCTAGGTAGGAACATCTAGGTGAGAACATCTAGGTAGGAACATCTAGGTAGGAACATCTAGGTGGGAACATCTAGGTAGGAACATCTAGGTGAGAACATCTAGGTAGGAACATCTAGGTAGGAACATCTAGGTGAGAACATCTAGGTAGGAACATCTAGGTAGGAACATCTAGGTAGGAACATCTAGGTAGGAACATCTAGGTAGGAACATCTAGGTGAGAACATCTAGGTAGGAACATCTAGGTGGGAACATCTAGGTAGGAACATCTAGGTGAGAACATCTAGGTAGGAACATCTAGGTAGGAACATCTAGGTGAGAACATCTAGGTAGGAACATCTAGGTAGGAACATCTAGGTAGGAACATCTAGGTAGGAACATCTAGGTGAGAACATCTAGGTAGGAACATCTAGGTGAGAACATCTAGGTAGGAACATCTAGGTAGGAACATCTAGGTGAGAACATCTAGGTGGGAACATCTAGGTGAGAACATCTAGGTAGGAACATCTAGGTGAGGGCCTCATCATGGAGGCACAAAGTGGGTAAATATAAATATAAAACAAAAGAGCACTCACTCTGGCTCATAGTTTCCTCTTCAAATATTAAACAGTAAACTTAATCTCTTTTCTGCCAGCGTAAGAACTTTACTTTGTTAAAGTTGTCGGAGAGTTTGACAGTTGGGGGGGGGAGGGGAAGGTTGTTATTGTTGTGGTTGATGTTATGTTGGATGTTAGTGTGGTGGTTGTTGTTGTTGTGGTGGTTGTTGTTGATGTAGTGGTTGTAATAGTAGTGGTGTTTGTTATTGTAGCGGTTTTAGTAGTGGTGGTTGTAAAAAGTAGTTATGTTAGCTATTGTAGTGGTTGTTATTGTAGTTGGGGTTGTAATAGCAGTAGTGCAGACCAGGAGTCACAATAACGTGGCTGAAGTATGTTGACCAAACCACACACTACAACGTGAAGGGACGACGACGTTTCGGTCAGTCCTGGATCATTCTCAAGTCGATTGTCCATTCTCCATTCTGTCCAGGACCACGCTCCCAACACAATACCACCAACCCAACCATAAGACACACACAACAGCACTCACAACCATGGGATAACGATAGTGAAATCCGCGTTTGAACAACCATAGACTTGTACAGTGCACTACAGTAATAAAGAGTGAGGTTGTACAGGTGTGGAGACAGTGTTGGGAGACGGCCCCAGACCCTCCGCCACTCTCCAAGCCTCGCGTCGCCATGTTGCCAACTCTGAGCTGCTGAACGTTATAATTACACGGGGACGCGTTATATGGGATAAATTAATTAATAACAGCTAGCCAGTGTTATCTTGATCTTGTTGAAGAACAGTCTACAATAACCAGCACTCTGAAAACAATGCTGGTAAGGATGTGTTTACAACACTAGAAGGTTGTAAATTGACATATTTACAACATATATATTGACATAACATGTCTGGTAACTCAAGCGAGAACAGCGCATATTATAACAGACATATATATATATATATATATATATATATATATATATATATATATATATATATATATATATATATATATATATATATATATATATATATATTAGCATATTTTGGTAGCAGTCTTTCCTGTAGACATATATTATTAAATATGACCGAAAAAGTAAGATTAATAATTCTAACACGAATTTTCTCGATCTTTCTTACGTTTCTTTTCACTGTTGATGGTAATTCAAAGATCAATTCTCCAAAATTCATTTTTATTTCTAGTCTGACGCGAAACTTGAGCGCGTTTCGTAAAACTTATTACATTTTCAAAGACTTTAGTTTACAAACACACAACTGAAACTGAATAGAGCTTACACATCTTCGAGTTTATATCTACATTTGGGTGAGGTGGATGAGGTGAAAACAAACTTTCAACAATGGGTATTGAATGGGTATTAAATTCAAACACAAGACAGAACACGAAACAATGGGTATTGAATGGAAGTAATTGTAGAAAGCCTCTTGGTCCATATTTCTTGATGCTTCTATATTGGAGCAGAGTCTTGAAGTGGGTAGAATATAGTTGTGCATTAATTGGCTGTTGATTGCTGGTGTTGACTTCTTGATGTGTAGTGCCTCGCAGACGTCAAGCCGCCTGCTTTCGCTGTATCTATCGATGATTTCTGTGTTGTTTGCTAAGATTTCTTGAAATCCGTGCAAATGTTCTTGCTGAATGTCTTAAAGTTACCCTCTCAACACCCTTCCTTCACGCCCAAGAACTCTCCCTTAGACAAGAAATCGACCGTGCCATACCGCTGCCCATGCTCGGCGTCGACAACATGTACACCTTAAGCGAAATACAATTAGCCTTAACTCGCCTACCTCTTGGCAAGGCACCTGGAGAGGATGGAATTCCATATGAATTTATCAAATATCTTCCATCAACTGCACATAGCACTCTTCTAAACTATTACAACCTATGCTGGACTCAGGGAAATATTCCCTCACAATGGCAGACCAGTATTATTCTTCCTTTCCTTAAACTAGGAAAAGACCCATCCCAACCTGCGTCATACAGACCTATCTCCTTACTATCATCCTCGGTAAAGTCATGGAAAGACTAGTACACACTCGCCTCCAGTGGTACCTTGAGTATAATATTTTACCGTCACTCCAAACTGTATTTCGACCGCAATGCTCCACACGTGATCAAATACTCTGCCTTGAACATGAAATCCGCAACTCTCTCAGAAGCAGTAAATTTTGTATTGTCCTGTACTTAGACCTTAATCTTCATCAATCGATCAATCACAGCATCAACATAACTCCAATAGTGGTTGACAAACGCTCTAGATACACCGCGGACCTTCTCCAGCACAATCATACGATGCAACACACTCAAAGATGCATCTTGGCTACAGAGCAGGCACGGAATAAAGAGCAAGACCTCATTTCCTTGTACTCTCATAAGTACTGTATTGTAATACAGTACTTTAAGTGTCCTGGGTAGTAAAGGCAGGTTTTCCTTCTATCACATAACCAGAAGTCTACATAGTACTACCAATATGCAGGAGGGATAAGGAAATTTTCCCATTTTGAAGACTAAGACATTAAGGCCAATGGGCAAGTCAGTTTACTATATATAAACCTATCTTCCAGGTATTTCTCTCCTTCCATCATATAAACAGGGCCGAGTGTACCATTTGGTAGTCACCAGTTTAAATTTGCTTAGAGCAGGGAACATATCTGAAAAAAAATTTGCAATATCACCCAGCTAAACTAATTTAAAATGAAAAGATGGTGACATCCATATAGCATCATTACTGGATATGTGTACTACACGATAATTTAAACCAGTTTTATTATATAACGAAAAACAAATTCAATACTTGCCATAATTTCAAATTTTGTAGTTACTTTACAATTATCAACAATAATAAAAAATAAAAAAAATGCAGTATATTAACCTTTATTTATTAGATACATTAAAGGCAACATTAAAAAATCAACTTAGCAAACATGACAACTATAACACTACTAGTCACAATGGCTGCACTAAGACCATTGTACCTGTAAGGCAGTCACATATGAAATTCAACACAAGGGAATTTTTAAAATAAACTCTAGATAGTTACAATAATATGCCCAAGGATGTCGTGTCGTTTTACAGGCTGTTACAATGTTACGTAACACTAACCCAAGAAAGTTATCCTGTTTAGCAGGCTGATACAATGTTATGTAACACTCCCGTTGTGCTAGGAAACAGTCACCAGACGTTAACCAATTTTCACATTGTAATGTAAAATCATTAATATTTAAACACATTGCAGTACTAACATTTATAAATGTAGAATATACTGAACATTAATAAAAATTACAGTGCTCTCATATAGAGCATGCTTAATAACATAGCCAATCACATTACAAACTAAAAAAGGCATTAAAATGCTAAAAGATTATAGGGGTGCAAAATACACAAGAATGCTTAATACTAAAAGTACAAGAAAACTCAAATGCTGCAAACACATGTACCAATCACCAGAGAAATCACATTGTACTTTTCTCATGAATATCATTAATGTTTTTGGTTAAGACTTGTATTTACTGTATTCTTAAAGGCCCCATACACATTACATCCACCACTTCCATTGGTTCAAGGCAGAACCAATTGTGGAAAACCTGCCTCACCTCTAACCACTAAATTCTGAATAGGAATTTAATAGGTATTAATGTAGTGGAAGTTCAAATATGTAATCATATCAAATATTTAATGCAAAAAGTTAACTATTAATATTTACAAAATTGTTTAAATATTTGTTGTTTAAATTATGAGTAATTAAAGAAGGAAACATTAATAATGTAAATCTATATAAATTTCTTCATTTCAATTTTACTAGTGTACAGGTTTATTACAAATTTTGAAATGTACTGTAAACAGTGGCATCTCTGTTCTGAATTCAGTCCACCATAATGAGCAATCAACAAGGATTCGAGGGTGGATAATACTCAGCACATGAAGTGCAGAGAGATTTGCAAAATTGGCTTTTTATTATAAAATGTACATGTCCATGTTTTAATTAAATTATATGTTAAAGTAATTGTGGTGTTGAATCTAATGCACATGGAGCCAGAATCAATCCTTTTGTTCAAACAAAATATCAATGTATAATGATTGCAGCAGCAAGACATTTACACTCTTCACTAGAGGAACACTTATATTTAAGATGCCTTGGCTTTCCCGGCCAGACACGATGTTGCTGGTGATTGAGGGGCAATGACGATCGAGGGATCGGATGCGCTCTGGCTGCCCAATACCGGGAAATAGCAAAGAGGGATGGGATCCCTATATCATGTCCCTCTAGCCACGGACATGATGGATGAAGCGGAAGGTATGGTACTGCCAGACATGTTACTTTCAATACAAATCAAAGCTGTTGTTCCACTTGTAGAGGTAATAACACTAAGAAATACTGTACTCACTAAAGTCAAGAAAAGAAAAATGTTCTCTGCCCGATCAACATTATGCAATATCTGTAACTATATTAGTGTCAAACTTAATGCACTGAAGCTTCACTAAATGAATCATGTACATGTGTAGCATTATACAGCATACACTTTATATTTTCCTATATCACTTTAGTGCCTTTTCATTTCTTGAATAACAAAAATTGGTAATGATTAATTTCAGTAATATAGATTTAAAATCTATTTATTTTACAAGGCTTACTACAAACTTGCCTAAACACATTTAAAAATATCAATGCCATGTTTAGGCAAAAAATAAGTTTAGTGTGATATTACTCTGGAAGAAACTATACTCCACAAAATGTTAAGTTCATGCAAAAACTCAATATGTGAAACAATATGAAGTTAATCATTTGAACGGTTAGCTTTTTCTTTGGTAATATACATATCAAAGGTGGCTAAATATAAAATGTTTCCACACAGTTTCCCTGCTACAGTATTCTCATGTGTTAATTTTATCCAAAATTTTCTACACATCCTTCCACTTTGTATGAGAATATTACCTTAAAATTGACAATGTACATTCAGCAGAATATACCAAGGCTAAAGTATAAATTTGTATAATGCTGAATATAAAATATTAAATGGAATATCACCTTCAACATAGCACTTCAATAATAACAATATATAAATTAATGAAATTATAACTTTTCAACTCCAACTGACAATTCAAAAAAATCCAAGTGGTATGGGCAAGTTGTTACAAAGTAATAATATTCTTAAATTTTACTTTTTCAAACTTCAAGTCAAGAATTTATGTAGCTAAAGTCTCTTGCTGTATGGTACTCAAAAATTACTAGTTGAACTACTGAATCAATTACTAGATAAGCAAAGGCAGGCATCAAGGCATTCAGATGGGAAATTTTTATCTATCAAAGCAAAATCTAACTTTAATCATGATGCCTGGAATATATGGATATATGGAACAGCTTACGACCACCTAGCACGGCTCAGGAAC
The DNA here is from genome assembly GCF_040958095.1 of Procambarus clarkii. Taxonomy (NCBI): domain Eukaryota; kingdom Metazoa; phylum Arthropoda; class Malacostraca; order Decapoda; family Cambaridae; genus Procambarus; species Procambarus clarkii. The sequence continues at coordinate 12,905,977 of NC_091240.1, read as the reverse complement.
CAACTTTTACTTCACGTGTCAAAGTTGGTGATTGTATATCCCTCAAGTGTCTCCATCTCATAACTACATTTTTCAATTAAATCTACAAATGGGTCTGACTGCACATGACTACTAGTGGGTAAAGTAATATTTACATGATTATCAGACTCATCAAGGATTTCAACTGCTGTAATTTCATACCTGGGTTGAATTTGGTATTCTCCACCCAGTCTTTCTATTAGAGTCAGGATCGTAGTCCTATCAGTCTTCGATTTCATTTGGAACTGAAATAAAGCATACATATTAGAAGAGATAAAAAGAGGGACTAACATATTGCATTAACAAGTGCAGCTCGTGTTAATAAAGTCTGAAGAAAGTATTAATTTATGCAACATAGAATTTAAATCTTGTCTCATCTCTTGAGATGAGACTGGGTGCTACAATGCCATGTTTTGGCATTTGGCACCATTTGTCATGATGTGCCATTTTAAGACAAGTACAGTACCTGTAACTTATTTGTATTGGGATAAAAATGTGGAAAGAAAAATGTGGAAACATCACCCCCTGCAAGTTAGATAGTAGATGGAAACTAGCCTAGACAGGAAGACATGGCAGTAAAACAAAGCAATAGAATAAGATAAGGCATTCATCTTTGATGTGTGGCAGACTGCAAAATAGCGAATGGAGGATTACAGTTAACAACAAATTAGTTGGTGATGAACACAATAAGCTTCATTTAAGTCTGACTTCACTGAAGAGGCTAAACTGGCATAAGGAGTTGCCAGATTTCCAAAGACAACTGGCCAATATTTCCTAATAATTACCTAAGTGTAGTTCCAGGATGAGAGCTGAGCTCATGGTGTCTCATCTTTCCCAGTACTCAGTCATACGACACTTTGAAACTACTGACAGTTTTGGCTTCTGGCAGACCACAAAAAAATCACAATGGAATAATATATCAACGAAAAAATAATTTTCTCATTGATTTATGCAATGTAGAAAATTATTTTCTCATTCCCAATCAACCAGGCTATGATTCATACGTCAGGCTGCGAGCAGCCCCATCCAACAGCCTGGTTGACCAGTCCAGCAACCAGGAAGCCTGGTCGAGGACCGGGCCGTGGGGACGTTGAGCCCTGAAATTATCGCTTTGAGTGCGAGGCAGATGTGCCCGTCTTATGACAGTGTGAGGCAGACGTACCCACCTCATGACGATATTATTATTAAGATACCTCACTACACTACCCTACTGGTAAAGTAACGAACCCGTATATGCATTACAGTAGTTGTTGGCAGTCGCAGAAGTTTCTTTAACAAGGAGGGGAGACTGATGGCATAAACATAACCCCTAATGTAACAAATCGGCTTCACCTCATATAGTTCGTTCAAGTGCATTCACACTATTAAATTTGAGATGTGTATTTTTTTAATTCACCTACATTTGATTGACATTTTCCTGGAATCCTACAAGAAAACTAAATTAAGGAATACCTCTTCATTCAAATTTCAAGAACTAATATCAGTATTAGAATTTAATTAATTTGAAATTTAAAGGGTTAAAGCAGATGCTCAACTCACCACAAATGAAGGCTCCTGTTGTTGACTGGATCCTGAATTATCAATGGGAGGAATATCTTGTAGCAATTTTGCCTTTGTCATCTTCACTTTCTGTGGAGTCTGTTAAGAAACAAGTGTTAACATATTGTGTTGAGAAAATGATGACTGTCTGTAAAGCATTAAATAGGTTTCTTTTACTAGGTGGCTGGAGTAAATACTAAAGCCAAATAGAATTATTATGCCAAATTTATTTTATCAAATAGCATTACACTGTATTTAGAGGAACATCTTATTAGATTTTCAAATAAGAGGTCCTACTGATACTATTTACAAAACTGAAAATGGTGTGTATATTTACCTGAGGTTCATCATCTGATGAAACACACTTTCTTTTAAGGTTAGATGGCTGACTCTTTTCTCTGTGGTCTCGTTTAACATTCTTACAGACTCTAATGTCAATGCATTCTTTCTTGTATAAGTCCTTCCTGTAAAAGAAAATATTCTTAGGTTGAAAAAATAAAATCAGATATTCTCTCTCAATAAGTACAATGCTATACAAAAAATTTGGAATAATATATATTACCATAAACTTTTAATTTGACATGGGGTTCATTTCTCAAGACCATAAACTTATGCTTCAAGTAACTAGCAAGCATTTAGTTTATCTTCAGAAGTTGATAAACTTGTGGAAACTCCTGTTTAAGACCATTAGTACAACATTCAGAAACACCTTCTAACTCCAGATTCCCAGCATCGTTTAAGGAGAAATCTTTAATGTTTAGCAATTCTTTTTTTTTTTTTTTTTTTTAAATAAAGTATATGGACAATGTAAGAAAGCAATCCTACACCTTGATTTTGAGAAAACCTTTGATAATGTTTATCATCAATACTCTTCTACTTTCAAAAGTAGTTCTTGAATAGATTGCTCAAAACCTGTATTAGCGTCAGGGAACAAATGTGGAGAGCTAAATAACAATACATCACAATGGCTAGATGTAACGAGTAATCAAGTAATCATCTTGGTACCAGTTTTGTCTCACTTCACAAAACCGACAAAGTTGATATACTGTACTATACAATATCAAAACTTGCTGATGACAAAACTAGGGAGCAGTTATATCATCAATAGAGAGAGACTGCAAGCCAACTTAAACTCTGCCCAATAACTAGTCTCATGAACCACACATGTTTTTATGTTGATAAATGAACTGAAAAAACATATTGGAAAAAGTTAATCAAAACCTATTACAAGAACACTATTGAGCTAATGAAAGAAAAAACATAGACGTGGGAGTTCTAGTGGCTAGTGATCTTGAGCAAAGCAAGCACTCTATTACGGCTAAACTTGGCTAATACAATATTAGGTTTCACTGGAAGGTCTTCAGAACTTAAAGTCAGGAATGTCATCTTTGCTGTATAATTCATTAGTACTGTCTAGTCTGGAATATTCCATAATTTTGGGCAGTATTTGAGAAAGGATACTGACCAATTGGAAGGTGTTCAGTACCAATATACCAGTACCAAGGTATAAAGAGTTATAAATAAATTGTGGACTTTTAAAGAACTGAATTTATTCAAATTTTAAAGAATAATAAAAGGCAATTTAATACAATAGAATTCATATTGGTAGGCTGCATGAAGTAGTAGTGCTAGCCTTATGTATGTTTTCAAGATGATAGTGAATGAATGAATGAATGGATGATAGCCTAAAGAGTGGCCTTGAACAAATATGACCGAGAGGAAAACTGGGAAAAAGGCAGGCAGGGAAGCAAGAGGAAAATAGACTATGCTAAGGGACAAGGATGGGGAGGAGGGGGGGAAGGGAGTGCTAGTAGATCACACAGCCTGTTCTCTGCATTCAACACACTATATAAATATCAATGGCTTTGCATAAACAAACTTATGACCCCTAACAACCCACCCAACCTTTCAGAAGACCGATGCAAAGAAAATGTCAATATTACGGTGCTTTAATTGTTACCAATATGCAGCACTTAACAGTGATCTGTTCCATTAACAGGGAAGAGGATGGTTCAAGTGAATCAAAATACATTTGGCCTATACTGTACTTGACAAACCACAAGCAACTTTAGCATAGTCATATGAAGCAGTAAGGTGCTGGTGTGGATGACTGGAAACATGGGCAATGTCTTCTTCTCAAGTTTACTTTTAATTAAATGTACTAAGGTGTACTAAGTAATACAAGAAACTAGAAAGAATCCTTAATATTAAATAACAATAATATTTGACCATTAAAATATATCACACTTACCAATCAGAATTATAGACAATCACTACAAGTTCCATTTGCTTGCTAAGTTGGCGATGGCATGAATTTAGGCAAAGGAAGACAATGGAGAACTTGAATTTTCCATCAATAATTGCCGGTACTTGATCTTTAAGGTCTATTTCAGCGGTTGGATGATTTAAAGCGTCTTCTGTGCCATTCAGATAGGAACATTTGGTGGTCAAATAAAAGTTGAAATATGAAGGTAAGTCTGAAGGCCTTTTGCCATTTCCGTCAGAATGCATTTTACAACACTTGACAGGCATGTCCTTGTTCAATTCATCACAAAACCTCATACTAATTCTGACCTTATCCTGCGGCTTGCAGCCTTCAATCATAAATGAAACTGGAATATCATTTTTTGTAGTAATATCTTTTCCCTTTATCTGGAAAGTAAAAAAAATTATTCATTACCCAACACTATTCTTATGGCCTTTCATGTCAAAATAAATATAAATACAAATTATATATACTGAATGGTGTATATATTTATAAGAGAATGTGTGTGTGCTTGAAGTTGGAGAGCAGAGGCTTGGGGCTAGCCTCACACACATGTGCAGGGGGAGTGGTATGGGGGCACACACAGGCTGGTTGGGGTGAGCCTAAGTTAAATGCATTAAGAAATATTAGCATTTATAGTCACCCCCATACAATTTTCATATAGTCATGTGTGAAATATTTAGAGTAATTCCCATAGAGTTTTCAATTATAATAAAATATTTTCTGAAGGATTAGTATAGTTACTTCCAACCCATCCTCAACCCATCCTCCGAATTGACAGTACGATTTAATACTAAGTGTAATAAGTACACTTTCTTACTGTAATAAGCAGTGCATAATTGCACTTATGGGGCTGTTACATTGACCCAACTCCCTCCCCCGCTTTAATTCTTCTCGTTTTCTGTTAAGTCACTCAGAATTTTAGGATGACGTTTTCAATTTCGATTTGCAATACACAAGTTTTAAATATCAGGAATTTCTTTTTCAGGTTAATTAAACAATATAGACTTTATACAAAATTTTAAAATATCCTGAGTTACTTTACAATTTATTGATATATTTTAGTTTTGTTTTATTAGTTTTATAAAACTGTAATATCAATATAGCTATAGGTTAAGTACTAATTGTAATTGAGAAGCAATACAATTATTATCTTCAAAAACTAAGACGGTTAGGTGAGGTTGTGGTTTTCTATTCAGTTTTTCAGGTAAACTCAAATATTCACAATATATCTGACAGTACGATTTAATACTAAGTGAAAATAAGTACAATTCCTAACTGCTATGAATAGTACATAATTGCACTTATTTGTCTTCTTACATTTACCACCCCATTTTTGGAGGACGGGCTGGTTACTTCAGTGTTTCTTAATAATAAATTTTCTAAAAGGTGAGATATTAGCATTTATTGATATTCATTTCCCCCAATGCAATTTTTATTGAGTCAAATATGAAGTATTTGTCATACCCCTAGTTTTTAGTAATCGTAATAATATTATTTTAGACCCATACAAATGTTTTAGTGCTTCTTGGTAATACAGTTTTTGAGAGAAGGTAATACGGCTTTTGAGAACACCGTGTAGAATCACATTCAGACCTCTATGAAATTTGACATTATATGTCAGTACACCTACAAAAATTTTGAAAAACAAATTCAATCATTTTTTCTTATAGAATTATGCACCATTATTCATAGAGCTCAGGAAAATTAACAAATGTCCTGTCATTTAAACTAAGGCCATAATGCCATAAAATGCATAAATTGAATTCTGAAACTCTGCTCTCCCATAGAAAACTGTCATTGTGTGTACATGTCATTCATTGTTATACAGACAGTGACACACTCATATTAGTAATACTGTACGGTATTATAGGAGAGAGAAATAGAGAAGTAGGGATGGAGGGGGAGAGCAGGGGTTTGAAAGGGAGACGGGAGGACAAGGACAAAGGGGGTGACAAAGGTGTTGGGAGGTGGGGAAGTTGGGAGGGAGAAAAGGGGGAGGGAGGATGTGGGGAAAGAGGGATGCGGATGAGGGGGGTCAAGGGGGCAATGAGAGAAGAGAGTGAGAGAAGAGAATATTCAAAGCACCGCCAGATACCCCCCTCCAACCCCCAGATGAGTAGTTGGAGGGATAGATGAATGGACAGATGGATGAATAAATGGGCAAATACACTGTAGATCGATGTATGGATAGATGGAATAAAAGACAGATGGATGGAAAGACAGGGATGTATGCATAATAAAATAGATGAATACAGATAGATGGATATAGATATAATAAATATAATAGATAAATAGATGGATATAGACAGAACAGATGGATATGGATAGAATAGATGAATATGGATAGAATAGATGGATATAGAAAGAATAGATGGATATAGATCGAATAGATGGATTTAGATAGTCAAATAATGGATGGATAGATGGACTGATAGGTTGACAGAGTATGGATCAAAAGGTGGAAAGAAGAAATAGAAACTGCCTCACACGGGCCAAAAGGCCTAGCACAGTTTCCTATATTCTTATGTTAATACAGTATTGCCTATTATTCAGATGCCATTGCTGACCTCAGCTATAATCACTTGTACTAACAACACTGATAACACAATAATCATCTTATACACTAGTAGTGTTCCAATTATGATTTATACATTCAGTAAACTTTCAACATGCAATGTTATACCCTACAACACTTCACAGCAACTATTGCACTCTACTTCTTTACATTAAAACTATACATAATAATCAACTGTCTACTTACCAAGTATGGAGGATTTCTTTCTTTCTCTGATGCCAATGGGTAAATATCGATATTTTCAAAATGATTACTAGCAATCAATTCTTCAAGTTTATTTGGTTCAAAATTGGGCAGACAATTATCTTGAAAAGTTACATTTTCAGGTAAAGGTGGCTGTCCAAGTGTTTTGAGAATGGCAACTTTAATGGAAGGTTTCTGCTCCAATTGACCGCTTCCATTTTCGAAGCCTACTGCCAACTGTCTCTCGGCCAGTACTACGTCTTTCGCCTTCAACTCCTTTTCAGTTTTAACTAAATTTTGTCTTTCAGCTGGTAAACTAAAATCATTTTCACGAGTCAGCACCTCCTTGTCGAATATGTCATCATTTCCAAGTACGTTAAAGTTGAACATCCTGGAACAATGAAAATAATTTACAAAAAGGGAAACATTTTTATTTAAACTAATGTACTGTAGATTTTAACATGTCAGAATGATTAGTGAACTCCAGTCCTTAAACCAACCAATAACCAAAGGAATTTACCTTAAATCATTTGTAAACAAGCCCATGTTACCACTTTCTTAACATTATATGGTTAACAAAGTGCTATAGTGTTGGTCTTTAGTAACAACACATTCCATGTTATTCCTCGGAGATTACACACTTACACAATCTCTTATAAGACTCTTCAATTATAGATAATTCATGTTTATCGAAAACTTAGTTTTTTTTACCTATACTGTACAAGTTACGAAAACACCCCGGGAATAATGCCAATATAAGCATGATAATCTTACAAAAATTATGAGAATCATTATAACAGTTATGATAAATCATGACAATAATGAAATTATGATAATCATGTCAATTATGATAATCATGCCAATTATGATAATCATGCCAATTATGATAATCATGCCAATTATGATAATCATGCCAATTATGATAATCATGTCAATTATGATAATCATGCCAATTATGATAATCATGCCAATTATGATAATTACAATAATCATGATAATCATAATAACAATGATCATGACAATCATTATAATAAGCATCATAATAACTGATTATAATAATCCTGATAATGATCTTGATAACCCTGATAATCATGGTAATAATCATGACAATACCAATGATCATAATAATACGGTAAGCATCTTCTTGACATCTTGAGTTATCTTGAGATGATTTCGGGGCTTTAGTGTTCCCGCGGCCCGGTCCTCCACCCCCAGGAAGCAGCCCGTGACAGCTGACTAACACCCAGGTACCTATTTTACTGCTAGGTAACAGGGGCATAGGGTGAAAGAAACTCTGCCCATTGTTTCTCGCCGGCGCCTGGGATCGAACCCAGGACCACAGGATCACAAGTCCAGCGTGCTGTCCACTCGGCCGACCGGCTCCGTAACAATAAATATTGTTACGGAGTATTGTTAAATATTGTAAATATTGTTAAATAACAATAATAGCATAACAATAAATGTTATTTACAATCACGTTGCCAGCTATCAGTTGGACAATGTTGAAATTGCAAAATCTGAATGCAAGAAAGATCTAGGGCTTTCTTAAGTTATCTTAAGTTATCTTATCTTAAGCTTTATGATTAGTGTGGATGTTCTATGTATAAAGGTATGGAATAAATCAAATTGAATATTGGTATTTATTGCTAGAACAACTAGCAATAATGTGTGCAATACTACTGTGGCCATGGATTATAGTTCAGTTTTGGTCTCTCTACTATAAAATAGACACATTCACCTGAATGCTTACTGAACAGGATGGCAAAGTTAATTCCAGAATTTGAAACTTTCCTTATGAAGATATTTAAAAAATGAAATTTACATTCTCTAGAAAGATTAAGAGTATGGAGTGTTAAGAGCAAAAGTATACAAATGGATAAAAGAGTATAACAAAGGCAATATGAATAAGGTTTTATATACAGTACAGTATATTAACTCAAATTAGAATTCTAAACAAAGGACAAAGTGGAAGGTTAATTTCAAGAAGACCTGGAATCACGGTTGTCGATTTATGGACCAAATTACTGAGTAACATAATAAATTTGGGTCACTGTTTCATTTGTAGGTTAAACAAGTATATGGGGAAGTTTGGGTGCATATACAGTAATTGGGTTTGGGTAGTTTAGCAGAAATGCTTTGCATAATATTACCTTTATTAGTTTGGGTAACTCCTTTCCCCACAATTATACATTAATTACTCTTAGGTTCTTTGTACACATTCTTTTGAAAAAATACTTAATCTGAATAAATAGGAGCTGCCTTATATTGGCCAAATGGCTTTCTGCAGTTTCTTCAGTTTCCATTTTTCTTATGTTCTTATGCAAGCCTAGAACAATGTCAAACGAAAATCTACCTTGCACCATAACCCACCAGATGTTCACCTTGTGATGATTTCAGGGCTCAATGTCCCTGCAGCCTGGTCCTCGAGCAAGCCAACCCCTAGACCTAGTCAAGTATACAGTATTATATAATTAAATTAATATTTTTTTTTCAGGGATATTTACACGAGCCCTAAGCCTCTGGCTAGCCCACTGTTGTTCGTATCACCAGTACTTCTTATACAGTGGATGAATGTTTATGGTGTTGGTTTCAGAAAGGACATAGCAGTAGCAGCAGTAGTTCCTGTGTGAACTACTGCTGCTGCTGCTGCTTTTTTATTTCTGCATGGGCCCCAAGCCTCTGGCTGGCCCACTAAGTGTTACTTATTTCTGTTTTACTTAGGTGGAGTATGAGTACTTATGACTCGAATGTTTGCTTCAGTAAGATTATGCCCCCATGTGTTTAACAACTTCTGCTCTGTTGAATCTAAGTTAAAATCTTATTAGGTTTGTAATGGTGTACTGAGTTAGATAATGTTCCAGTGGTCTGTCGGGCATTTCTACACAGTGTTGACATTTCCTCTCATGTTCTGGAACCTGTAAGCTTATTTTCCATGCACATTGATATCCAAAAAGCCATACCCCATGTGTATGGGTATGGCTTACACCCATGATGTGGTGTAAGTGTACTTCTGTTGTTCTACTGTTCCTTTTCATCAAAATGCTGGGTTCTTGAACATCAGTGATGGTTCAAGTAAAACTGTGTACTGTTTAATCTAACTAATTTGGATCATATGGGGATGGCCTCGATCTGAATCATGTGGAGATTAGAATAAGCTGAATTTCTTAAGACATGAACAAAAATTATTAAATTTGTCATTTTTTGTAATAATTTATTTCACATTTCTATATACTGTACTACAATGCAATAAATATAAATTTAACATTGTTAGGGGAAGAGATTCATAGAAATGAATAAAATAGAAAGACTTAACAAATTTCAATTTATCATGAAGTTAACAGCAATCTTGATAATGAGAGGCTTAAACTTTTACCATTAATCTAATGTTGAAATTACTATACAATTTCATGTACTGTATTGCAATTATTTCTCTTTTCTTTTCCCTATTCCAGGCAAAGGACTTGTGCCAACTCTAAATCCTTTCACATCAACAGTCATTTTTACAGTTCAATGACTAAGCTTATAAATAATTAATAGAAGGTTACTTCCTCGTAATGCCATGTTGACTGCTGTTGGTGCTATTAGACATGTTCTTGGCAACAATTATTAAAGTTAGTAGTAAAGAAGAAAAAGTAAGTTTAAGAATCTAAGCGACTTACTGCCACTTTGTCCACTTCCACATGAAGGAAGAAACATGGGTAAACAAGTTCAGAGTCAGAATGGGTTCAATCGTGAGACAATATATATTAGCCACCAAATGGGGAGGGGGGAATTATTTTTTAAGAGGGGACACTATACAGCCAGAACATCAGTTTTATCAATACTGTAATTGTTTGTTATAATATTTTATATTATTGTATACTTTGAGAAAGTCAACTGGAGCTCCGAGGCAACTCAAACCAGGGACCGAAAGAACCCCAGCCACTGATGCTTACCACTGGGCCACACTGACTTGTACCAGTAACCAAATCAGGGTGGTCCAGTGGATAGGGTCAGCAGCTGGGGTTTTCTCGGTCGAGTCACCTCGGATCTCCAGTTGATTTTCTCATTGACATTTATCAGGTTAGTATGATTTATTTCTGATTATGAATTCTATACTTTGTTATTAATTCATTGTTCAATGTAATCGTGTTTAAATAAAAATAAGCCTGCCATGTGTTATTCAGTATCCAAACAACAAAGGCCAGTAATACAGATGCACAAAGAAATTGCATTAACATGAGGTTTAAAATGAGGTTCAAATCCTCCTCGTGTCTCCTAATGATTTTCCCAGGTGATTTGGATTTTTGTCCAAAGTAATTAGCAAACTACGACAATTCTGGCCAATTTACAGTAAATAGTATGTTTCATATTTCACATCAATGAATTGCATTTGTGAACATGTATATGATTTATTACTATTATCACCAAAAGTTGGTTTGTGACAACTGAACATACTGACATACTAACTGATAACATTTGTCGAGATACATATTACAGTATATCCAAGTTACATACTAGTACTGTATAGCGTTAGAGATCTATACTTACAGTAACATGTAAATACATGTGGTTAACATATACAATATACATCTCTAGGCCACACAAATAGAGTATATAAAGTTTATTGTCAACTATGAATGAGATTCCTCAACACATTTAAAATAAGAGAAAATGCAAAGCCAAACTGGCGTCTTATAAAATCTACAATACTCCTACTTACGGAAAATCTTGATCAATGTCCATGTTCCTCATATTTGTGGACATGTCCATCTTCCTAATATCTGTGGACAATTATGGAAAATTAGTCTACAATATACTTGAAAGGCATTAATTTGTCCTGTTACATCAATACTTTTTTAGATTACAGAATTTGGCATATTATAGAAATATTTGGTCACTGATGTTTTTTTTTAAATTAGTATTTGTTGGATATTTTATCTTTCTTAAAATTAAATCACTAATAAATCCCTGAAATTGTGAGTCACAGATGAAACTTTTTTCCCCCCAAAGATCTCTACTTTTGAGTGTACAAATCCAGCCGCTTTCTTTAGCTCCAGTACAGTAATGAGTGCACACCACCTCCCCCCCCCCCCCCCACCACCTGCTCCAGCACCCCCCAGTGTGTGCACATAACCCCCCCCCCCCTTTACCAGTAGTTCAGCCTGGTGTAAGGGTGGACCATCAACCCTTTGCAGATGTACTGTACAGTGGTATGCAATACCCAGATGTACTGTACAGTGGTATACAAGACCCAGGTGTACTGTAGTGGTATACAATACCCAGGTGTACTGTACAGTGGTATACAATACCTAGGTGTACTGTAGTGGTATACAATACCTAGGTGTACTGTAGTGGTATACAACACCCAGGTGTACTGTAGTGGTATACAATACCCAGGTGTACTGTACAGTGGTATACAATACCCAGATGTACTGTACAGCGGTATACAATACCCAGATGTACTACATAGTGTTATACCGCCCCTGACATCACCGCTGTAAACAATATCTCCGTGACATCAGTACTCGGGAGACAAAGTCACGTACAAAATGCAACACAAAACATGTATTAATGTTTAGATGTGCACACATACACTTACTTGTGGCGGTGGGGGCTAGTTAAGGTAGCTTGGTGGTGGTGTTGTGGAGTAGTTAGTGGTGCGAGGAGGGCAGTAGAGTAGTTAGTGGTGCAGTAGAGGAGTGAGAGAGTGCCACCTCGGGTGCCAGAGTGCGGGGCCTGACTGGCCCTCCGCCGCGCTCCTCAACACCCAACACCCGACAACACATTTCCTCAATGCACTTTTATTTTCAATTATCGTAGGCGTCTGCTGAGCTTATCTGGGCCGTTTCTTGCGGTTAAAGCGGCGTTTTAATCATTTATGCCTCGTATAGCCTTGAGAAGCATGAGTACTGTAGAGGAGAGTAATAATAAAGTGTGAGAGTTGGTATATGAGGAGAGGTGCGGCAGCGGGCGGGTGTAAACACGGCGGGGATCACGTGAGACCTCCACCTGCCCTACCTCGCAACACTTTCATCTTATCTCACAATATTTACACTTATTAACCACTTCCTCCCATTAAAAACAAGCACATTTACGTTAATATCAATCAAACAACTGTGCTAACAATTTAGATGATCAGATATTAGTGAAGGAAGCTTAAATCATAATTCAGTGAAGTGTTGGTGCGCCTGAGATTCTAGGAAGCAAAACGTTCCCGACATTGTCCATACGAATATCAAGACCTCACACTCCCGCCACGTATTTTGCTCCCTACGACCTCCTTCCACTTGTTGGGTCTTTTATTAAAGTACTTATATACATATACAGAGCTTTAAACCTCAAGCGATTAAGTAATGTGAGGTTTTTAACCAAGGAACCCTGTGGCCAGTATAACAAGTAGAGAGGATAGGATGTCCGCCCCACGTGTTGCATCATGCTTCAATTAACACGAAATTAGCTAGTGGAGTTTTAATTTTTTTTTTAATTTTGCCCCGAGGGGCGCCATTGGGCAGCGCCACTCATCTTCTGAGTAGACATACCGCCATACCGTCTGTGTGTCCTCACAGGGATGTGAGGACACACACAGACCAGCCACAGGGATGTGAGGACACACAGACCAGCCACAGGGATGTGAGGACACACAGACCAGCCACAGGGATGCGAGGACACACAGACCAGCCACAGGGATGTGAGGACACACAGACCAGCCACAGGGATGTGAGGACACACACAGACCAGCCACAGGGATGTGAGGACACACACAGACCAGCCACAGGGATGTGAGGACACAGACCAGCCACAGGGATGTGAGGACACACAGGCCAGCCACAGGGATGTGAGGACACACACAGACCAGCCACAGGGATGTGAGGACACACAGACCAGCCACAGGGATGTGAGGACACACACAGACCAGCCACAGGGATGTGAGGGCACACACAAACCAGCCACAGGGATGTGAGGACACACAGACCAGCCACAGGGATGTGAGGACACACACAGACCAGCCACAGGGATGTGAGGACACACAGACCAGCCACAGGGATGTGAGGACACACACAGACCAGCCACAGGGATGTGAGGACACACAGACCAGCCACAGGGATGTGAGGACACACACAGACCAGCCACAAGGATGTGAGGACACACACAGACCAGCCACAGGGATGTGAGGACACACACAGATCAGCCACAGGGATGTGAGGACACACACAGACCAGCCACAGGGATGTGAGGACACACACAGACCAGCCACAGGGATGTGAGGACACACACAGACCAGCCACAGGGATGTGAGGACACACACAGACCAGCCACAGGGATGTGAGGACACACAGACCAGCCACAGGGATGTGAGGACACACAGACCAGCCACAGGGATGTGAGGACACACACAGACCAGCCACAGGGATGTGAGGACACACACAGACCAGCCACAGGGATGTGAGGACACACACAGACCAGCCACAGGGATGTGAGGACACACACAGACCAGCCACAGGGATGTGAGGACACACACAGACCAGCCACAGGGATGTGAGGACACACACAGACCAGCCACAGGGATGTGAGGACACACAGACCAGCCACAGGGATGTGAGGACACACACAGACCAGCCACAGGGATGTGAGGACACACAGACCAGCCACAGGGATGTGAGGACACACAGACCAGCCACAGGGATGTGAGGACACACAGACCAGCCACAGGGATGTGAGGACACACACAAACCAGCCACAGGGATGTGAGGACACACAGACCAGCCACAGGGATGTGAGGACACACACAGACCAGCCACAGGGATGTGAGGACACACACAAACCAGCCACAGGGATGTGAGGACACACAGACCAGCCACAGGGATGTGAGGACACACACAGACCAGCCACAGGGATGTGAGGACACACAGACCAGCCACAGGGATGTGAGGACACACAGACCAGCCACAGGGATGTGAGGACACACAGACCAGCCACAGGGATGTGAGGACACACAGACCAGCCACAGGGATGTGAGGACACACACAGACCAGCCACAGGGATGTGAGGACACACACAGACCAGCCACAGGGATGTGAGGACCTTCAGTGAAAGAGACAGTAAGTGGAGTGACTTAAGAGTGGAAACAGAAGAGCCAAACTCTACGTATGACGCACTTCAACAACAGATACAACAGCAAACGACAATATTGCAAATTATCGCAGTGCCCCATCATCAACAGACTGCAAGGCAGCTCCCATGCAGGAGGCGGAGAACTGATTGATTGATAAAGATTAAGCAACCCAAGAGATGGCACGGGCATGAATAGCCCGTAAGTGGTGGCCATTTTGAGCCATCACCAGTATCAAGAGATGATACTGGAGATCTGTGGAGGTGCGACTGCACCCTGCGTGACGGGAGATGTCTCCAGGACCAAATGGTGACCAAATGGAGGCGGAGAACACTAGTATAAATTAATTCCGGTGGGGAAAAACACCACTGGAAGAAATGTATTAAGCAATAACTAAAATATTGTATCCACATTTACATTGACCAGAATATAACAGCAGCAATGATAGCGTAGTGAACGAGAGCTGTGTTGGGCTGTACTTGGGAACCCCACAACGGAAGCAGTGAGGGAGTCTGGCACAGCTGTGGCGAGTGCTTGTTCGTTCAGGGGTGGGGGGACAAGGGCACACAAGACCCACCTCTCTGGGCGGGGTGGCTGATAGAGAAACTAGTGTGCAATTAACCACTTAACCACTGAAAGTGATTAAGGTGCTTTTACAAGCTCAGGTTATATAGTTACAACACATACATACATTGTATAATTGATACATTACATGGTTAATCTTGGGTACAAGTCCAATATATCATCAAGTGTTCCAGTACTCATATAGTAATTACAGAGTTCAGCATACCTTAGCTCAGGAGGGCGAAAGTCAGTCAATATGGGACATTCTACAATATAATGTTCAAGAGAGTGCATGTTTTCTCTTTCACAAAGTTGACACATTGTGTACTCGACATTTGGATTTTGAGAAAGCTGCCAGATACGTCTATATCCCAGGCAATTATTCTCTTTGTCACTGCTAATGAAACACCCATATCAATGTCTACCACTGGTTTTCTGCAGGCTGTCTTTGCAAGCATATCAACAGTGTCATGCCTTGAGATGCCAACATGGCGGTGTGTCCACTCACAGGATGAGTGGCGCTGCCCAATACTGTCACTATGGCGGTGTGTCCACTCACAGGATGAGTGGCGCTGCTCAATACTGTCACTATGGCGGTGTGTCCACTCACAGGATGAGTGACGCTGCCCAATACTGTCACTATGGCGGTGTGTCCACTCACAGGATGAGTGACGCTGCCCAATACTGTCACTATGGCGGTGTGTCCACTCACAGGATGAGTGGCGCTGCCCAATACTGTCACTATGGCGGTGTGTCCACTCACAGGATGAGTGGCGCTGCCCAATACAGTCACTATGGCGATGTGTCCACTTACAGGATGAGTGGCGCTGCCCAATACTGTCACTATGGCGGTGTGTCCACTCACAGGATGAGTGGCGCTGCCCAATACTGTCACTATGGCGGTGTGTCCACTCACAGGATGAGTGGCGCTGCCCAATACTGTCACTATGGCGGTGTGTCCACTCACAGGATGAGTGGCGCTGCCCAATACTGTCACTATGGCGGTGTGTCCACTCACAGGATGAGTGACGCTGCCCAATACTGTCACTATGGCGGTGTGTCCACTCACAGGATGAGTGGAGCTGCCCAATACTGTCACTATGGCGGTGTGTCCACTCACAGGATGAGTGGCGCTGCTCAATACTGTCACTATGGCGGTGTGTCCACTCACAGGATGAGTGACGCTGCCCAATACTGTCACTATGGCGGTGTGTCCACTCACAGGATGAGTGGCGCTGCCCAATACTGTCACTATGGCGGTGTGTCCACTCACAGGATGAGTGGCGCTGCCCAATACTGGTTGGTGGTGACTATGGTGGTGTGTGTCGGAAGCCACCATGGTTGGTGGTGTGTGTCGGAAGCTACCACGGTTGGTGGCGACTATGGTGGTGTGTGTCGGAAGCCACCATGGTTGGTGGTGTGTGTCGGAAGCCACCATGGTTGGTGGTGTGTGTCGGAAGCCACCATGGTTGGTGGTGTGTGTCGGAAGCCACCATGGTTGGTGGTGTGTGTCGGAAGCCACCATGGTTGGTGGCGACTATGGTGGTGTGTGTCGGAAGCCACTATGGTTGGTGGTGTGTGTCGGAAGCCACCATGGTTGGTGGTGTGTGTCGGAAGCCACCATGGTTGGTGGCGACTATGGTGGTGTGTGTCGGAAGCCACCATGGTTGGTGGTGTGTGTCGGAAGCCACCATGGTTGGTGGTGTGTGTCGGAAGCCACCATGGTTGGTGGTGTGTGTCGGAAGCCACCATGGTTGGTGGCGACTATGGTGGTGTGTGTCGGAAGCCACCATGGTTGGTGGTGTGTGTCGGAAGCCACCATGGTTGGTGGCGACTATGGTGGTGTGTGTCGGAAGCCACCATGGTTGGTGGTGTGTGTTGGAAGCCACCATGGTTGGTGGCGACTATGGTGGTGTGTGTCGGAAGCCAACATGGTTGGTGGTGTGTGTCGGAAGCCACCATGGTTGGTGGCGACTATGGTGGTGTGTGTCGGAAGCCACCATGGTTGGTGGCGACTATGGTGGTGTGTGTCGGAAGCCACCATGGTTGGTGGTGTGTGTCGGAAGCCACCATGGTTGGTGGCGACTATGGTGGTGTGTATCGGAAGCCACCATGGTTGGTGGTGTGTGTCGGAAGCCACCATGGTTGGTGGTGTGTGTCGGAAGCCACCATGGTTGGTGGCGACTATGGTGGTGTGTGTCGGAAGCCACCATGGTTGGTGGCGACTATGGTGGTGTGTGTCGGAAGCCACCATGGTTGGTGGCGACTATGGTGGTGTGTGTCGGAAGCCACCATGGTTGGTGGCGACTATGGTGGTGTGTGTCGGAAGCCACCATGGTTGGTGGCGACTATGGTGGTGTGTGTCGGAAGCCACCATGGTTGGTGGCGACTATGGTGGTGTGTGTCGGAAGCCACCATGGTTGGTGGCGACTATGGTGGTGTGTGTCGGAAGCCACCATGGTTGGTGGCGACTATGGTGGTGTGTGTCGGAAGCCACCATGGTTGCATCACTGTCAGTGCCTCTTGTTGCCACATCCATCATCAAGTCCATACTCTTACTATGGTATATGCAACTAATCTATTACCAACTGCAACTCTCATATAAGCAGTGTAGAGTGTATAAGTGTTACATTAGCCGTACACAGTGTGAGGTAGTGTAGAGCAGGGTGTTGTGTTGCCTGGCAACGGATGTGTGGCACCAGCGCAGGCAAAAGCGCGCCAACAGGGCCTCGTCATGCAGGCATTTCCCGCCCTTGTTATTCTTCCTCTACATTATAATTATAATGTTATTGTTAATTATCTTATGGTTAATATTAGGCTTACCAACTTGCCTACAATAAGCGCCCTTGAGCGTTACCATACACCCCCCTCCCCTTGAGCGATACGCTGGTGCGATACACCCTCTTGAGCGATACGCCGCTACGATACACGCCCTTGAGCACTACATTGAGACTACACTGAGAGGATACACGCCCTTGAGCACTTCATTGAGACTACACTGAGAGGATACACGCCCTTGAGCACTACATTGAGACTACACTGAGAGGATACACGCCCTTGAGCACTACATTGAGACTACAATGAGAGGATACACGCCCTTGAGCACTACATTGAGACTACACTGAGAGGATACACGCCCTTGAGCACTACATTGCAAGGATGCCCACCCTTGAGCACTACACTGAGAGGATACACGCCCTTAAGCACTACACAACAGGATACGCACTCACGAGGCGTTATAATGCTAGGATACATGATCACGGGGCTGTAAATTCCCATTGTCAAGGACAGGATATATATATATATATATATATATATATATATATATATATATATATATATATATATATATATATATATATATATATATATATATATATATATATATATATATACATAGAGAAAGAGAGAGAGAGAGAGAGAGAGAGAGAGAGAGAGAGAGAGAGAGAGAGAGAGAGAGAGGGAGAGAGAGAGAGTAGTGTGTGGGCTGTGTTTACACTGGGAGAAGTGTTGCAGCAACACTCCCACACTTGTGTCGTCTTGTAACACACCCGCAGTGTTTGACCTTTAGTACAACACTAATAATTTGTTCCTCATACACCACACAGTCAAGAGGCGGGGACCGGGAGCTTGGCCTCGCTCCAAATAAATGCACATTCCTTTAACAGTAAGACCAAAGACGCAAGCATCCATAAACAGAAATATCTAAAAACGATCCCAACAACAGGAGCCAGTGTTGAGCTCAGATCCCAACAACAGGACCTGTGTTGAGCTCAGATCCCAACAACAGGACCAGTGTTGAGCTCAGATCCCAACAACAGGACCTGTGTTGAGCTCAGATCCCAACAACAGGACCTGTGTTGAGCTCAGATCCCAACAACAGGACCAGTGTTGAGCTCAGATCCCGACAACAGGAGCCAGTGTTGAGCTCAGATCCCAACAACAGGACCTGTGTTGAGCTCAGATCCCAACAACAGGAGCTGTGTTGAGCTCAGATCCCAACAACAGGAGCTGTGTTGAGCTCAGATCCCGACAACAGGAGCTGTGTTGAGCTCAGATCCCAACAACAGGAGCCAGTGTTGAGCTCAGATCCCAACAACAGGACCAGTGTTGAGCTCAGATCCCAACAACAGGAGCCAGTGTTGAGCTCAGATCCCAACAACAGGACCAGTGTTGAGCTCAGATCCCAACAACAGGACCTGTGTTGAGCTCAGATCCCAACAACAGGAGCCAGTGTTGAGCTCAGATCCCAACAACAGGACCAGTGTTGAGCTCAGATCCCAACAACAGGAGCCAGTGTTGAGCTCAGATCCCAACAACAGGAGCCAGTGTTGAGCTCAGATCCCAACAACAGGACCAGTGTTGAGCTCAGATCCCGACAACAGGAGCTGTGTTGAGCTCAGATCCCAACAACAGGAGCTGTGTTGAGCTCAGATCCCAACAACAGGAGCCAGTGTTGAGCTCAGATCCCAACAACAGGACCAGTGTTGAGCTCAGATCCCAACAACAGGACCAGTGTTGAGCTCAGATCCCGACAACAGGACCTGTGTTGAGCTCAGATCCCAACAACAGGAGCTGTGTTGAGCTCAGATCCCAACAACAGGAGCTGTGTTGAGCTCAGATCCCAACAACAGGACCTGTGTTGAGCTCAGATCCCAACAACAGGACCAGTGTTGAGCTCAGATCCCGACAACAGGACCAGTGTTGAGCTCAGATCCCGACAACAGGAGCCTGTGTGAAGAGCTTTGTACCACTCTCGCTAGATAGCGTTATCTCTGGTGCTATCTTGAGCGTAATTGATCATGCCTGTGGCATGCTACAAGCTAGCGACTGCAAACATGTATATGTTATGCACCCTGATATCTTTCTGTGGTATGTTATCATCAAGGGCCTCAGATAAGTATATATCCGGTTTACTCAAGCTCAATGGACGAGTTTATTAGGTTTCTCTGTTAGTAATGTGCTTCAGGAGAGCTCAAGTGTCCCCCTGTGGACGCTCCACACGCCACAAGGACTGTCAAGAATTACAGTCTGCTAGTGGCGTCTAGTATTATGGAGTAGAGTCAGCAGTTAGAGTCAGGAGGTATCTTTAAATGAGTGTGCGGATGCTGCCACTAAGGAAGCTATCCGCACTTGTCCCATCTCCTGTAAAGGTATTCTGTATTCTGACTTTTACCCAGTTAATCATTCCTCCATCCTTGCCCGTTGGCAGAGTTGTTGGTTTTCTGTTATTAGTAACAAATTGGGTACTCTTAAGGGTCGCATGTCCCTGTGGCCTTCCTCCTGCCACCGTAACCGGCGGTGGGAAACGGCTCTGGCTAGGTTATGTATTGGCCATACACATTCAACTCACGGTCACTTAATGGAGCGCCGCCCTGCTCCTTATTGTCCAAATTGCATTGTTCCTCTTACAGTCATGCATATTCTTGTTAAATGTCCTGACTTCCAGGACGAGCGTGTGTCTTGTTTTCCGACCGTCTCTCGCGGTCAATTGTCCGTCAATAGAATCCTTGGTGAATCGGATAGTTTTGATATGGTTCGCCTTATGTGTTTCTGTTCTCGTATTGGCATCGTTGGTGATATTTAGCGCCCTCTGATTATCCCGCACATTTGATGGTGCTACAAAGCCTTCCCGGCTTGGTGCCTTCTTTTGATAATTACTTACTTACTTGCCCGCAAGGTACACAACCAGTCATTTTAAAGTTCGGCTCTGGCCCTGATTTCCAGGCAATGAGTGCCTCGGCACTACCTGTAGGGAACTAACTCCGTCCACACAAGTCTACGGTCACTCAGCGGCCTGTACCCTGCCCTGCTCTCTGTGGTAGAGAGAACCGTTGGTTCTCCAACAAGCCTTCCAGTCAGGCTTGACCTGCCTGGAAGAGTATGTTTCACCCCTGTAGGCTAGAATGAGCTGTACACCAGCTGACCAGTGAATAGGCCTGGTGTTCCCACCAGACCTATACCAGCCTCTGGTAAAACAGGCCTAAGTAATTCGAGACGGGTATGGTTATGGTCCTCCTGGTTTATCGCTCTCACTTGTCATGACCATAGATGGAGACACAGGTCGGGAACGGGACTAGGAGCGGGAGGGGGGAGGGGGGGGGGGGAGAGGGCTGGAATGAGCAGGAAGTTGGCAAAAGGGGGTTATCTTGAGGTTATCTTGAGATGTTTTCGGGGCTTTTAGTGTCCCCGCGGCCCGGTCTTCGACCAGGCCTCCACCCCCAGGAAGCAGCCCGTGACAGCTGACTAACACCCAGGTACCTATTTTACTGCTAGGTAACAGGGGCATAGGGTGAAAGAAACTCTGTCCATTGTTTCTCGCCGGCGCCTGGGATCGAACCCAGGACCACAGGATCACAAGTCTAGCGTGCTGTCCGCTCGGCCGACCGGCTCCCTGAGGGGGATGGGGATGCTAGTCGTGAGACGGTGTCAGCAACTGATGGACACTTGACTCCAAGGTTCCCTACCTAGTGCGTTAACTCCCACTGTATCTAGTGCTACCCAATCCCCCCAGTACTTGTATCTAAGCCATATTACTTTACCATTGTAATCTTAGATATCATCTGATATCATGGTTGTTATATTTACTGCATATCTACTGCATTATTCCTTGAAATGATCCTCAAATTGTGCTTCAGTGAACAAATCAGTGAATCAAATCAAATAGTCTCCGTGGTGTAGTGGTAAGACACTCGCCTGGCGTTCCGCGAGCGCTATGTCATGGGTTCGTATCCTGGCCGGGGAGGATTTACTGGGCACAATTCCTTAACTGTAGCCTCTGTTTAACTCAAGAGTAAAATGTGTACTTGGATGAATAAACGATTCTTCGCGGCGGAGATCTTATTCTAGGGACCATAGGATTAAGGACCTGCCCGAAACGCTACGCGTACTAGTGGCTCTACAAGAATGTAACAACTCTTGTATATATCTCAAAAAAAAAATGTATAACCCTGAAATTTAATCCTAATGTACCTAGTAATCCGTGTTCATCATAGTTGCTTGTGTACTTTAGTACTTTTGTCTGGGTTTCCATGTTTTGTGGGAAATTCGAAGTTTTCTCGAATATTAACAGTATTTGACCATTCCTCAGAAAGCGACCCACAACGGTCGACTAACAACCAAGTTCCTAATTACTGCTAGGTGAACAGAAGCAACGGGTGCAAGGAGACGCGCCTAGCTGTCTCGCCCTGCCCAGGATAGTGTATTGTTATTACTGTGTATTATTCTAATCTTTGTGTCAAAATTTCTTACAATGTACCTGTAAATTTTTTTGGTAAATTTTACTGTAATTTCTTTACTTAAAATTATCTGTACCTGTACCTTGTAAAGTAAAGCTGTAAAGTACCTGTAAACATTTGTACCGTTATCTTGAGGTTATCTTGAGATGATTTCGGGGCTTTAGTGTCCCCGCGGCCCGGTCCTCGACCAGGCCTCCACCCCCAGGAAGCAGCCCGTGACAGCTGACTAACTCCCAGGTACCTATTTACTGCTAGGTAACAGGGGCATTCAGGGTGAAAGAAACTTTGCCCATTTGTTTCTGCCTCGTGCGGGAATCGAACCCGCGCCACAGAATTACGAGTACTGCGCGCTATCCACCAGGCTACGAGGCCCCATACCAAAAGTACCGCAACGCTATGCGTGCGGCTTTACAAGAAATGTAAAATCAACATCATGTTCTCTCTTAACCCCAATGTACCTTCTTGTATGTAAATAAATCAATCAATAGGGGTGTTTATGGCAGGTGGGCAGGGGAACAAGGGAGAAGGGGAGGGGGGGATGGGAAGGGGTCAGCGGTCGACTACAGTCACAGTTACAACTTCCTCTCTCCGATATTAAGAAATTTGTGAGTAAAAAGAGGCGCACTTGTCTTTCAGCATCTGTTGGTTGGTGTTGGGCACGGGCACATCTGGTGGAGCTGGGGCACGGGCACGTCTGGTGGAGCTGGGGTACAGGCACGTCTGGGGGTAGACTACTCCACCACAGGTCAAGTATCAACTCCAGCACTGTGTAAGGGCGTTTGTTCCTTTCATCAATAACACGACTGGAAGAATTCCTCTAACTTGCGGTCATTATCATACTAATCTTACTGTGGTTATTCAAAAGCAATTTTTTGTATGAATTTATTAGTTATATTGATACAATGGAGATAGGCACTCATTACTGTAGCAACACACCTATGTAACTTTCTTTGTAAGAAAACAGTGGTACAAAAATATACATTATTACATACACGTATAGTAACCTAATCTGGGAAGTGTGGTAGAGAGTAACATTACCTTATCTCTCGTCTATTTGGTACTTTTCATGCAATACCTTAGTACCATTAAGAAACTTCTGTCAGGTACATTATTTTGTTTTTGTACTTTGTATACACGTTTATATAAATAGTCTATTGTACAAATACACTTACTTTATATATATATATATATATATATATATATATATATATATATATATATATATATATATATATATATATATATATATATATATATTAGAACGTTTACAGAAGTCTAATCAAATATAGTAGAAGTTGAAATTTTTCATAGTCCAATCTTAATTGGTTTTCAGTTTTACAATTATAATAAGTTAAGATTGTTGTACAATTATGATAATAGTTTAGATTGTTTAGTCTGGCCTTTCCTGCGAAGCCTTCCCACCATGGGAGTCCCTGCCAGTGACGCGTCGTTCGGGGGGTAGAAATAGCCTAAGCTACTCTATCCCTTTGAGATGTATTTATTGCTTATCTCAATAAACATACTTGAACTTGAACTTGTCACCGGTGGTTGAGACCTCGTAGTCATCAAGGCACACGAGCCCTTCTACCGCGTCAAGGTACAATCTAAGAAGGGTTTATCACATGCATTGTAGTATCAGATAAAACCGCATCACTATGCCTTGCGTGCACCAGCTCAGGTTCGACTCCGTGATAGTAGTGGTCAGCTAGATCAGTACTTGTGATGAACCTGGATTTAAAGTCTTCTTCTTCCTTAGTGGTTCTTGCAGGATACTTTTGAGATACCATATTTAACCAGTTATGAAAGGTTAGGCTTGGTGGTAACTGGCAAATTTGTCCAAAAATTTAGTTTCAAAAATTGATTTATAAACATTATATTTGAAAAACTCATCTAGAGCCGTAATGGTGGAGCCTAGTAGCGCATAATTATAACTGACATTTTTCAGAAAAATATCATGCAAAAGTGAATTCTGAAGAGCAGCAAAGAGTGTTAATGTGTGTAGTGATGCGAGCCTCACCACCAGCCCTTACAAGAGATGCATCCAGCCTTGTCTTATAGATGGTGCCAGTTTTGACCACAAAATGTTTCCTGGTCTTGATAATTCACTTTTATATTATATATTCCTGAAAATTTTCAGTCACTTTAATTATTTCTTGAGTTCTAATAGTATGGCTCCAGGCAAGTTGTTTATATCTAACATATTTTATATATTTTTTCTTTTCAAATATATCGGGGTACCACCTCTGGTGCATATGTTTCTTCTCCGAGGCTTCTCCATAGCCTCGGAGAAGAAAATAAAGATTACTCAGAGAAGACCTTGTGGATCCTCACTGAACACTTTGATATTTTCTTCTCTTACCACCCCTAGGAATATTTTATAAAAATATTTTAAATATATTTTTGGAGTTAAATTTAAAAAAAACTAGCCAGTTACCACCAAGCAACCTTTCATAACTGGTTAAATATGGTATCTCAAAAATGTCCTGCCAAAACGGAAGAAGACTTTAAATCCAGGTCCATCACAAGACCTGGTCCAGCTGACCACTTCTGTCACAGAGTCGAACCTGTACTGGTTACGAAAAGTTTATTTTCGATAAACTTTGTGTTAGCATAAAGTAGAACACAGTGATGCAGAGCGTCAGTAGGGTGCCCCTCACCCAAGATTCGCAAAATCCAATTGTTCATGATTTTTTCTTTCTTCAGGTTGTGTAGGTGGAGCGAGCATCCCGTAGCCTCAATACTCCCTTCATTGTCTTCTATACATTACGCTTAGAGGTGCTGCGCTTACAACACTTCTACCAGAAGGTAGAACAAATCATGAACGACTGGAATTGGCGAAGCTTGGGTGTGAATGCATGTTCCGGCTGACGCCAATATCCGACAGAAGTCGCCTGCAGTTTTCGGTTTTATCGGATACTACAATGCATGTGATAAAGGAGTTTGATTTTTCTGTTTTACGGGAAAAGAGGTTATCTCCTCCATTCCTAACCCTTCTGTGAGCAGCTAACTTGTGCTGCACAGGCTTCAGGGGTTGCCTGGCTGATCACCTTGCCATAGTGAGCTATGAACACCAAACTGGGAGAATGTTTTGAAGAGGATAAATCATAAGCAGAAAATATAAGAATAACGGACTTTGTGAGGAGAGTGCAGAGAAGACCAGGTGGCCAGGGTAGGGTGAGGAAGGTAGGGTGAGGAAGGTAGGGTGAGGAAGGTAGGGAGAGAAAGGTAGGGTGAGGAAGTGTTATACAGTCATAATAATTACCGTCGGAGCCAAGGTTACGAAAGAAAAGGTTGCTCTCCCACCTTGGTGCAGGGCACTAAGTGCCAGCTCTTCACCTCTAACACGTCTCTTGTTCCTCTAGGTCACCGTCACCACCAGGCATGTAGGAGCCCCCGGGGTCCCGGAGGCCAGAGGGGGAGACGTGCTCCTCAGTGCTGGCCGTCCGAGATCGCTTGAGGAGCACCATCACGTCCCCACTATCCTGGCTCCTCTCCTCAAGACTATGGTAGAAAGTATTTCCGTCACTCCCCTCGTCCGAGGAAGGTCTTTTACGGGTTCCTTGTCTGCCTGATGAGCTGCCCTTGGGACCATCACCGAGGGGGACTTCACCATGGGCCTGGGCCTGGCTCTGGCCATCACAGCTCTCCGTAAGCGACACATTGTCTTGGGTAATGTTGCGGATACCTTGGCCTTGACCGTTGTCGGTGCTGGGGATGTCTTGGCCTTGACCGTTGTCGGTGCTGGGGATGTCTTGGCCTTGACCGTTGTCGGTGCTGGGGATGTCTTGGCCTTGACCGTTGTCGGTGCTGGGGATGTCTTGGTCTTGACCGTTGTCGGTGCTGGGGATGTCTTGGTCTTGACCGTTGTCGGTGCTGGGGATGTCTTGGTCTTGACCGTTGTCGGTGCTGGGGATGTCTTGGCCTTGACCGTTGTCGGTGCTGGGGATGTCTTGGCCGTGACCGTTGTCGGTGCTGGGGATGTCTTGGCCGTGACCGTTGTCGGTGCTGGGGATGTCTTGGCCTTGACCGTTGTCGGTACAGGGGATGTCTTGGCCTTGACCGTTGTCGGTGCTGGGGATGACTTGGCCTTGACCGTTGTCGGTGCTGGGGATGTCTTGGCCTTGACTGTTGTCGGTACAGGGGATGTCTTGGCCTTGACCGTTGTTGGTGCTGGGGATGTCTTGGCCATAACTGTTCTCCATGTAGGGAATGATTAAAACAAAATTTTCCTCCGTGTAGGGCAAGCCTAGGACACGATTGTTCTCCCTGTAGGGCAAGCCTAGGACACGATTGTTCTCCCTGTAGGGCAAGCCTAGGACATGATTGTTGCCTTGGTATAAACGTTCGCCATCAAGTTCAGGTGAGAAGAAGCTTTGAATCTCCGGGCTGGGTGAGCGGTAGTCGTCCTGGGGCCGCCTGCGGGTGAGAGAAGTGTTAGTACAGGTCCCCGACCACTCTTGGAGAATACACGAGATATAGCTTCAACAACATATTTTATACATCACCATAGCTGCCAGGATAGGAGAAAATGGTTCCGAGAGTTTATATTGGTCTGACCTGACCAGGCACCAGTAGTATGACCTGGTGTCATACTACTGGTGGGTGTACCTGGTGTCATACTACTGGTGGGTGTACCTGGTGTCATACTACTGGTGGGTGTACCTGGTGTCATACTACTGGTGGGTGTACCTCCTGTCATACTACTGGTGGGTGTACCTGGTGTCATACTACTGGTGGGTGTACCTCCTGTCATACTACTGGTGGGTGTACCTGGTGTCATACTACTGGTGGGTGTACCTGGTGTCATACTACTGGTGGGTGTACCTGGTGTCATACTACTGGTGGGTGTACCTGGTGTCATACTACTGGTGGGTGTACCTGGTGTCATACTACTGGTGGGTGTACCTCCTGTCATACTACTGGTGGGTGTACCTGGTGTCATACTACTGGTGGGTGTACCTGGTGTCATACTACTGGTGGGTGTACCTGGTGTCATACTACTGGTGGGTGTACCTGGTGTCATACTACTGGTGGGTGTACCTGGTGTCATACTACTGGTGGGTGTACCTGGTGTCATACTACTGGTGGGTGTACCTGGTGTCATACTACTGGTGGGTGTACTTGGTGTCATACTACTGGTGGGTGTACCTGGTGTCATACTACTGGTGGGTGTACTTGGTGTCATACTACTGGTGGGTGTACCTGGTGTCATACTACTGGTGGGTGTAACTGGTGTCATACTACTGGTGGGTGTACCTGGTGTCATACTACTGGTGGGTGTACTTGGTGTCATACTACTGGTGGGTGTACCTGGTGTCATACTACTGGTGGGTGTACCTGGTGTCATACTACTGGTGGGTGTACCTGGTGTCATACTACTGGTGGGTGTACCTGGTGTCATACTACTGGTGGGCGTACCTGGTGTCATACTACTGGTGGGTGTACCTGGTGTCATACTACTGGTGGGTGTACCTGGTGTCATACTACTGGTGGGTGTACCTGGTGTCATACTACTGGTGGGTGTACCTGGTGTCATACTACTGGTGGGTGTACCTGGTGTCATACTACTGGTGGGTGTACCTGGTGTCATACTACTGGTGGGTGTACTTGGTGTCATACTACTGGTGGGTGTACCTGGTGTCATACTACTGGTGGGTGTACCTGGTGTCATACTACTGGTGGGTGTACCTGGTGTCATACTACTGGTGGGTGTACCTGGTGTCATACTACTGGTGAGTGTACCTGGTGTCATACTACTGGTGGGTGTACCTGGTGTCATACTACTGGTGAGTGTACCTGGTGTCATACTACTGGTGAGTGTACCTGGTGTCATACTACTGGTGGGTGTACCTGGTGTCATACTACTGGTGGGTGTACCTGGTGTCATACTACTGGTGGGTGTACCTGGTGTCATACTACTGGTGGGTGTACCTGGTGTCATACTACTGGTGGGTATACCTGGTGTCATACTACTGGTGGGTGTACCTGGTGTCATACTACTGGTGGGTGTACCTGGTGTCATACTACTGGTGGGTGTACCTGGTGTCATACTACTGGTGGGTGTACCTGGTGTCATACTACTGGTGGGTGTACTTGGTGTCATACTACTGGTGGGTGTACCTGGTGTCATACTACTGGTGGGTGTACCTGGTGTCATACTACTGGTGGGTGTACCTGGTGTCATACTACTGGTGGGTGTACCTGGTGTCATACTACTGGTGAGTGTACCTGGTGTCATACTACTGGTGGGTGTACCTGGTGTCATACTACTGGTGAGTGTACCTGGTGTCATACTACTGGTGAGTGTACCTGGTGTCATACTACTGGTGGGTGTACCTGGTGTCATACTACTGGTGGGTGTACCTGGTGTCATACTACTGGTGGGTGTACCTGGTGTCATACTACTGGTGGGTGTACCTGGTGTCATACTACTGGTGGGTATACCTGGTGTCATACTTCTGGTGGGTGTACCTGGTGTCATACTACTGGTGGGTGTACCTGGTGTCATACTACTGGTGGGTGTACCTGGTGTCATACTACCAGTGGGTGTACCTGGTGTCATACTTGAGAGATTTAGATACGCATTGTCTAGCAATAGTGTAAAAACAGCAAGACTTAATATTATGTTCATGGCAGTAGTGTGTTGGGTACAACAATGGTAGAGAGAAGTGAGTGTAGGTAGAGACATTAAAGATACTCTCCCATGGTGAGAATGTGTGCCGCTGGAGCGGTGTGTGGGAGGACGGTGGTGGTGGTGGTGGTGGCCACAGTTATCTCTGATCACTACTACTCCCCCCTCCTCCTCCCCGGGTTATCACTCACAGAGTCCGCCATCTTACTCACCGCCGCCATTTCACAAAGTTCGGTGATGCTAGACAATGAATTAAAGCTTATTGGACTAATCGTAATTTTAAAAATTTATGAAATCTGAAGAAATATTGATATTTTAATCAATACAGTCCAAGATCAATATTGGCTATACATGCGTATAACGAGCTATTATACTAGCCCCGCTGTAAAGCCGAGGTGCAGTAGGTAGGGCACTGGACTATTGTGTGAAGATGAAGGGGACACAACTCACCATTTTCACACTGGTACACAACTTAATAACGCCTCCAAAGAATACCTGATCAACCAGGCTGTGACTCATATGTGAGACTGTCAGCTTAACAGTCGCCTGGTTGACCAGACCACCATTACGAGGCTTGGTCAAAGGAAGGGAGAGAAAGAAGAGAGAGAGAGAGAGAGAGAGAGAGAGAGAGAGAGAGAGAGAGAGAGAGAGAGAGAGAGAGAGAGAGAGAGAGAGAGAGAGAGAGAGAGAGAGAGAGAGAGAGAGAGAGAGAGAGAGAGGAGAGAGAGGGAATGAGAGAGGGAATGAGAGAGAGAGAGAGAGAGAGAGAGAGAGAGAGAGAGAGAGAGAGAGAGAGAGAGAGAGAGAGAGAGAGAGAGAGAGAGAGAGAGAGGGAATGAGAGAGGGAATGAGAGAGAGAGAGAGAGAGAGAGAGAGAGAGAGAGAGAGAGAGAGAGAGAGAGAGAGAGAGAGAGAGAGAGAGAGAGAGAGAGAGAGGAGTCAGTATTAGGCCTCACATATCGTGTATTAGGATTATTAAGTTCAGGTTATTATAGTTAGTCTTTGTAACGTAAATTGAAAATCTTTTCCAGTTTGTCCAAATTCGACAGTACCGATTTGTACTTTCTAGTTGAGTTGTAGGTCAGTACATATACTATGGTCCTCATCCTTACTGTAAGTACTCCCTTAACACCACGATGGGCTGGATTAATCACATTTTGGGGAATGCAGTAGACAGAAAAGTCAATACAGTAGACACAAAAGACAATACAGTAGACACAAAACACAATACAGTAGACACAAAACACAATACAGTAGACACAAAAGACAATACAATAGACAGAAAAGACAATACAGTAGACACAAAAGACAATACAGTAGACACAAAACACAATACAGTAGACACAAAAGACAATACAATAGACAGAAAAGACAATACAGTAGACACAAAAGACAATACAATAGACAGAAAAGACAATACAATAGACAGAAAAGACAATACAATAGACAGAAAAGACAATACAGTAGACAGAAAAGACAATACAATAGACAGAAAAGACAATACAATAGACAGAAAAGACAATACAGTAGACACAAAACACAATACAGTAGACACAAAAGACAATACAGTAGACACAAAACACAATACAGTAGACACAAAAGACAATACAGTAGACACAAAACACAATACAGTAGACACAAAAGACAATACAGTAGACACAAAAGACAATACAGTAGACAGAAAAGACAATACAGTAGACACAAAACACAATACAGTAGACACAAAAGACAATACAGTAGACACAAAAGACAATACAGTAGACAGAAAAGACAATACAGTAGACACAAAAGACAATACAGTAGACAGAAAAGACAATACAGTAGACAAAAAAGACAATACAGTAGACACAAAAGACAATACAGTAGACACAAAAGACAATACAGTAGACAAAAAAGACAATACAGTAGACAGAAAAGACAATACAGTAGACACAAAAGACAATACAGTAGACACAAAAGACAATACAGTAGACACAAAAGACAATACAGTAGACACAAAAGACAATACAGTAGACACAAAAGACAATACAGTAGACACAAAACACAATACAGTAGACAGAAAAGACAATACAGTAGACACAAAACACAATACAGTAGACAGAAAAGACAATACAGTAGACACAAAAGACAATACAGTAGACAAAAAAGACAATACAGTAGACACAAAAGACAATACAGTAGACAAAAAAGACAATACAGTAGACAGAAAAGACAATACAGTAGACAGAAAATACAATACAATACAAAATATAAGACCAGCAAGTGAGAGACCATCCCACACTACTAACAATAAGTAATCCACCTACACCTATATTCCTTCTTTACATAATTTTATAATTATTACAAATCTTATCAATTATAAAACACTAATATATATAGCGCTTCTGAACTGTCATAGATATTATGTAATTCTCTACATTTATCAGAATACATATTGGTGCAGATGTCTCACTCCCAAAGTTTGGGTTGGGCTAATGTCATCATGTCAGTTATATTATAGTCATGTTCCTTAGTGTAGTGAGGTGTGTGGCAGAGCAACCTGGGGAGAGATTCACGAAGCAGTTACGGAAACATTTAGGAACCTGTACATCTTTTCTCAATCTTTGGCAGCTTAGTTTACAATTATTAAGCAGTTAATGAGCTCCAAAGCCCTAGGAGGCTGTTTATAACAATAACAACAAATGATTGGGAAGTTTTCATGCTTGTAAACTGTTTAATAAATGTAACCAAAGCCGCCAAAGATTGAGGAAAGATGTACCCGTTCGTAAGTACTTGCGTAACTGCTTCGTGAATCTGGCCCCTGTCCTCTTAAAAAGAACGTCGCTTTTGGCCGTTTGTCCATATGGCCGAATTTGGACGTAATTTGAAAATGAAAAAAAAATGAAAATAAATTTGGGATTTTTTTTTTCAACAACAGTAAGTTAAGGGTCCTCTGATAGGTTAGGTGGGCAGGAAATTCTCATAAAGTTTCAAAACGTTATGAAAAACGTTAATTTAAAGTGTCCTCTCATAACCTCTGCGTGTACGCCGGACGACTCAAACAAAAAACGGAACAGAACGTCACTTTTTTGAGTCGATTTCATTTCAAATTATGTCCAAATTTGGCCATAGTGCCGCGCATACACAGAGGATCCCGCACCCACTCTCTCTACTGTAGGCCTTCACAATGTCTCCAATCACAGAAGCGCTCAGATTATTGAAGTTTAACTCTTAAGGAAACAAACATAGGAATGTGCCTGAATGCCAACAGTGACTGCCCGGACAGGTACAAGAGGAGTGTTGTTAACGCTTATGTCGACCGTGCTCTCAGCCACAGCTCAGGATGGAAGGGAGTCGACGAAGAACTCTGTAGGGTAAGGCAGGTCCTAGTCAACAACGGCTTCTCCAATGGTTTCGTGGAAGACATCATAAGAAGGAAAGTGAAACGCCATGTAACCTCTGAAGAGACAACTAAGACAACACCTATACCCCCTATTAGACTATTTTACAGGAACTTCTTTTCCACAGCCCATAAAACGGAGGAAAGAGTCCTGAAAGATATTGTCAGTAGAAACGTTATCCCTACAGACAAAAATCAGAGGATACAACTGACGATTCACTATAAAACCAGAAAAACGGCCAGCCTACTCATGAGAAACTCTCCAGACACAAAGCAGAACGCTTTAAAAGAGACCAACGTCGTCTATGCCTTCAAATGCCCTCTTGGGGACTGTAAGCCTCAAAAAAAAACAGAATATAGGCAAGACAACAACATCTCTTTCCAGGCGTTTAACGATGCATAAGCAACAGGGCTCCATTAAGGAACATATAATCTCTTCCCACAACCAAACCATCGCCAGAGAAATCTTAGCAAACAACACAGAAATCATCGATAGATACAGCGACAGCAGGCGGCTTGGCGTCTGCGAGGCACTACACATCAAGAAGTCAACACCAGCATTCAACAGCCAATTAATGCACAACTATATTCTTCCCACTTCAAGGCTCCGCTCCAATATAGAAGCATCAAGAAATATGGACCAATAGGCTTTCTACAATTACCTCTATTCAATACCCATTGTTTCGTGTTCTGTCTTGTGTTTGAATTTAATACCCATTCAATACCCATTGTTGAAAGTTTGTTTTCACCTCATCCACCTCACCCAAATGTAGATATAAAATCGAAGATGTTTAAGCTCTATTCAGTTTCAGTTGTGTGTTTGTAAACTAAAGTCTTTGAAAATGTAATAAGTTTTACGAAACGCGCTCAAGTGTCGAGTCAGACTAGAAATAAAAATGAATTTTGGAGAATTGATCTTTGAATTACCATCAACAGTGAAAAGAAACGTAAGAAAGATCGAGAAAATTCGTGTTAGAATTATTAATCTTACTTTTTCGGTCATATTTAATAATATATGTCTACAGGAAAGACTGCTACCAATATATATATATATATATATATATATATATATATATATATATA
This sequence comes from Procambarus clarkii, assembly GCF_040958095.1. Classification (NCBI taxonomy): domain Eukaryota; kingdom Metazoa; phylum Arthropoda; class Malacostraca; order Decapoda; family Cambaridae; genus Procambarus; species Procambarus clarkii. The sequence continues at coordinate 12,872,406 of NC_091240.1, read as the reverse complement.
TATATATATATATATATATATATATATATATATATATGCGAACAAGCCTGAATGGTCCCCAGGACAATATGCAACTGAAAACTCACACCCCAGAAGTGACTCGAACCCATACTCCCAGGAGCAACGCAACTGGTATGTACAAGACGCCTTAATCCACTTGACCATCACGACCGGACATAATGAGGTGATAGCCGAGGCTATTTGAACCACCCCACCGCCGGCACTCGGATAGTAATCTTGGGCATAGCATTTTACCAAATCACCTCATTCTTTGGGGCACACGTGAGGAACACAAATGCGAACAAGCCTGAATGGTCCCCAGGACAATATGCAACTGAAAACTCACACCCCAGAAGTGACTCGAACCCATACTCCCAGGAGCAACGCAACTGGTATGTACAAGACGCCTTAATCCACTTGACCATCACGACCGGACATAATGAGGTGATAGCCGAGGCTATTTGAACCACCCCACCGCCGGCACTCGGATAGTAATCTTGGTCAAGTGGATTAAGGCGTCTTGTACATACCAGTTGCGTTGCTCCTGGGAGTATGGGTTCGAGTCACTTCTGGGGTGTGAGTTTTCAGTTGCATATTGTCCTGGGGACCATTCAGGCTTGTTCGCATTTGTGTTCCTCACGTGTGCCCCAAAGAATGAGGTGATTTGGTAAAATGCTATGCCCAAGATTACTATCCGAGTGCCGGCGGTGGGGTGGTTCAAATAGCCTCGGCTATCACCTCATTATGTCCGGTCGTGATGGTCAAGTGGATTAAGGCGTCTTGTACATACCAGTTGCGTTGCTCCTGGGAGTATGGGTTCGAGTCACTTCTGGGGTGTGAGTTTTCAGTTGCATATTGTCCTGGGGACCATTCAGGCTTGTTCGCATTTGTGTTCCTCACGTGTGCCCCAAAGAATGAGGTGATTTGGTAAAATGCTATGCCCAAGATTACTATCCGAGTGCCGGCGGTGGGGTGGTTCAAATAGCCTCGGCTATCACCTCATTATGTCCGGTCGTGATGGTCAAGTGGATTAAGGCGTCTTGTACATACCAGTTGCGTTGCTCCTGGGAGTATGGGTTCGAGTCACTTCTGGGGTGTGAGTTTTCAGTTGCATATTGTCCTGGGGACCATTCAGGCTTGTTCGCATTTGTGTTCCTCACGTGTGCCCCAAAGAATGAGGTGATTTGGTAAAATGCTATGCCCAAGATTACTATCCGAGTGCCGGCGGTGGGGTGGTTCAAATAGCCTCGGCTATCACCTCATTATGTCCGGTCGTGATGGTCAAGTGGATTAAGGCGTCTTGTACATACCAGTTGCGTTGCTCCTGGGAGTATGGGTTCGAGTCACTTCTGGGGTGTGAGTTTTCAGTTATATATATATATATATATATATATATATATATATATATATATATATATATATATATATATATATATGCAGAATAACCACATATGAAAAATAGAAACTGCTTAACGCGTTTTCGGCTAATTCGCCTTCATCAGAGCAAAGTAGAATCATAGATTCTACTTTGCTCTGATGAAGGCGAATTAGCCGAAAACGCGTTAAGCAGTTTCTATTTTTCATATGTGGTTATTCTGCTTCCTTGGATCAGTGTTTTTGTGATCATTGTTGCATATATATATATATATATATATATATATATATATATATATATATATATATATATATATATATATATATACATATATATATATATGTACATATATATATATGTATATATATATATATATATATATATATATATATATATATATATATATATATATATATATATATATATATATATATACATCACGAAAATAAACACGTGATTAAAAATGTGACAGTGTCAGACCACGGAGGAAAATTGAAACAGGAATTTCCTTAAGTACTTTCGTATATTAATACATCTTCAGAAGGAGTGGTTTTACAGGTCGAGTACTGGACATAATAGGCAGGAGAGAATGGTGGAGTGAGGTGAAGTACAATACGTGGACACTGCTGACGGCCTATTGGCCCATCCGATGCAGCTCCCATTCATAACCACACACAGGCGCACACATGCATAATCATAGCATAAAATAGTAAATATTTACAATGAATTAGTGAGACAAATGTGTTCCAATGATCCTTCTTAAATCGCCCTTTAATTGATCTATTAAAAATGGATCTAAGTTATATAAACCACTGCAAATGTTCAAATTACTTTCTTTTGTGATCTGTATCAAAGCTGATTCAATTATGTTCCTGTTATAGGTGTTTTACAGTTCGTTATTGAAGAAGCCATCTCCCAATCAATTTGGTGAGCATCTTCTGACAGATGAACGAACAAAGCATTAGACAATTGGCCATGTCTTACAGAGTATTTATGTTGCGAAATTCTACATTTAAAATCTTTAGATGTTTGCCCAACATAGAACTTATTACAGTCTTTACAAGGTATTTTATAAATGACACAATTATCACTACGAGGGCTGTTCCTAACTAATAGCTTACCAACAGTATTTTCATAGCTAAACATTACATGTATATTAAAAAGTTTCAAGGCCTTGACAATATTCTCAAACCCAGAGAAATATGGTAAACATAACACATTCTTTGGGAGAATTCTTTCACTGCATATATTATTATAATATGGACGACGTGCTTTGTTACGACAAACTTCCAAAAAACTCAGTGGGTAACAAAGCTTGAGACCAATCGAATCAATATTCTTAAACTCTTCGTCTAAGAATTCTGGACTTACAACTCGAAGAGCTCTTAGATACATTGAAGAAAAAATTGACTTTTTCACATTGTATCTATGTCCTGAAAAATAATGAACATAAGATAAATTATTCGTAGGTTTTCTGTAGACACTAAACTTTTGTGAAAAATCTTCCCTATGAATAAGTACATCTAGGAATGGCAAACATTTATCAATTTCAGTCTCCATAGTAAATGTTATAGAGGTGACTTGGTCATTAATAAGTTTGGCTACAAATTCGTCTGTGTTTACATCTGAAGGCCATATACACAAAATATCATCAACTGTTGATGATATTTTAAGATAGGTTCTTATCATCAACATCATCATATCATGATGACATCATCATATCATCAACAGTTGATGATATTTTGTGTATATGGCCTTCAGATGTAAACACAGACGAATTTGTAGCCAAACTTAATGACCAAGTCACCTCTATAACATTTACTATGGAGACTGAAATTGATAAATGTTTGCCATTCCTAGATGTACTTATTCATAGGGAAGATTTTTCACTAAAGTTTAGTGTCTACAGAAAACCTACGAATAATTTATCTTATGTTCATTATTTTTCAGGACATAGATACAATGTGAAAAAAATAATTTTTTCTTCAATGTATCTAAGAGCTCTTCGAGTTGTAAGTCCAGAATTCTTAGACAAAGAGTTTAAGAATATTGATTCGATTGGTCTCAAGCTTTGTTACCCACTGAGTTTTTTGGAAGTTTGTCGTAACAAAGCACGTCGTCCATATTATAATAATATATGCAGTGAAAGAATTCTCCCAAAGAATGTGTTATGTTAACCATATTTCTCTGGGTTTGAGAATATTGTCAAGGCCTTGAAACTTTTTGATATGCATGTAATGTTTAGCTACGAAAATACTGTTGGTAAGCTATTAGTTAGGAACAGTCCTCGTAGTGATAATTGTGTCATTTATAAAATACCTTGCAAAGACTGTAATAAGTTCTAATGTTGGGCAAACATCTAAAGATTTGAAATATAGAATTTCGCAACATAAATACTCTGTAAGACATGGCCAATTGTCTAATGCTTTGTTCGTTCATCTGTCAGAAGATGCTCACCAAATTGATTGGGAGATGGCGTCTTCAATTACGAATTGTAAAACACTTATAACAGAAACATAATTGAATCTGCTTTGATACAGATCACAAAAGAAAGTAATTTGAACATTAGCAATGGTCTATATAACTTAGATCCATTTTTAATAGATCAATTAAAGGGCGATTTAAGAAGGATCATTGGAACACATTTGTCTCACTAATTCATTGTAAATACTTACTATTTTATGCTATGATTATGCATGTGTGGGCCTGTGTGTGGGTATGAATGGGAGCTGCATCGGATGGGCCAATAGGCCGTCAGCAGTGTCCACGTATTGTACTTCACCTCACTCCACCATTCTCTCCTGCCTATTATGTCCAGTACTCGACCTGTAAAACCACTCCTTCTGATGATGTATTAATATACGAAAGTACTTAAGGAAATTCCTGTTTCAATTTTCCTCCGTGGTCTGGCACTGTCATATATATATATATATATATATATATATATATATATATATATATATATATATATATATATATATATATATATATATATATATATATATGTCGTACCTAGTAGCCAGAACGCACTTCTCTGCCTACTATGCAAGGCCAGATTTGCTTAATAAGCCAAATTTTCCTGAATTATTATATTTTCTCTATTTTTTTTCTTATGAAATGATAAAGCTACTCATTTCATTATATATGAGGTCAATTTTTTTTATTGGAGTTAAAATTAACGTAGATATATGACCGGACCTAACCAACCCTACCTAACCTAACCTAACATATCTTTATAGGTTAGGTTCGGTTAGGTAGCCGAAAAAGTTAGGTTAGGTTAGGTTAGGTAGGTTAGGTAGTCGAAAAACAATTAATTCATGAAAACTTGGCTTATTAGGCAAATTTGGCCTTGCATAGTAGGCTGAGAAGTGCGTTCTGGCTACTAGGTACGACATATATATATATATATATATATATATATATATATATATATATATATATATATATATATATATATATATATATGTATGTATATATATATATATGTATGTATATATATATATATATATATATATATATATATATATATATATATATATATATATATATATATATATATATGTCGTACCTAGTAGCCAGAACGCACTTCCGAGCCTACTATGCAAGGACCGATTTGCCTAATGAGCCAAGTTTTCATGAATTAATTGTTTTTCGACTACCTAACCTACCTAACCTAACCTAACCTAACTTTTTCGGCTACCTAACCAAACCTAACCTATGAAGATAGGTTAGGTTAGGTTAGGTAGGGTTGGTTAGGTTCGGTCATATATCTACGTTAATTTTAACTCCAATAAAAAAAATTGACCTCATACATAATGAAATGGGTAGCTTTATCATTTCATAAGAAAAAAATTAGAAAAAATATATTAATTCAGGAAAACTTGGCTTATTAGGCAAATCGGGCCTTGAATAGTAGGCCAAAAAGTGAGTTCTGGCTACTAGGTACGACATATATATATATATATATATATATATATATATATATATATATATATATATATATATATATATATATATATATATATATATATATATATGTATGTATGTATATGTAGATTTTACATATTTAGAGCCTAAGAAAACTAATTACATGTGCCTTTTAGAACATAAAATGGCCTTGGTATTATTTTCCCAGAAGTGAGATGTTTGGCCGGGCGGTGGCGACACTGTCTCTCTCACTCACCCGTCTCCAGTGGGATCCATTGCTTGTCTTCTCCAGCTGCGCTCAACCTGGTATTCCTTTACCGTCTCTGCTAATTCTTCAATGAGCAAATTAATTTGAAGATGGAGTAATTGAGCGGTATATATATATATATAGCTTTGATGCTTACAGGAGCAGTCGGAATGGGTGTCTGGCGCCGACTGAGGGCGCCGAGTGTTCCAGTACGCGCGCACATTCTTCCCAGGTTGGTTACGTGACCACATTTACCACCACAAAAATGGAGTCTTACGACCAGTTTCTTTACTATTTACAAACAAATGTTTTGTTTGTTTTTCAAGTAAATCTGGCAGAGTATTTACAGCTTAAACAAATTGCGCAATCATACGTAGTTGTATTTTCTGAAGTATATACACTGTCCAGCACGGATGAAATTCAAGATAGTCTTTTGTTTCTGTACGGTATTAACACTAAAAATATTCCATCACAAAAATAAGCAGATACACCAAAAAATTAAAAAATGCGGAATGAATGATTTCTTAAGGAATAATTCATTACAGTCTTTCTTGAAATGTTTAAAGTGCATGAAAAAAAACTGTTTATGCACGGAAAAGTCTGCGGAAACTGATCTCCAGGTTTCATTTAATGCAGTCTTACAGGGCCACACCCTAGTAGCGTTGGTCTTAGGTCAAGACATTGGTCGAATTTGTTCCTGACCATCATTGCTAGCGCACTTATGGTCGCTGAGGTTGGACTGGACGGTAGAGCGACGGTCTTGCTTACTGCAGGTCACCGTTCGATCCCCGACCATCCAAGTGGTTGGGCACATTCCTCACACCCGTCCCATCCCTAATCCTTATCCTCACTCCTTCCAAGTACTATATAGTCGTAATGGCGTAGCGCTTTCTCCTGATAAAAACCTTTCGTTATGGCAGCTACGAGATGCCTCATGTTGGGCATGTGGGGCCTCATGTTGGGCATGTGGTGCCTCATGTTGGGCATGTGGTGCCTCATGTTGGGCATGTGGTGCCTCATGTTGGGCATGTGGTGCCTCATGTTGGGCATGTGGTGCCTCATGTTGGGCACGTGGTGCCACATGTTGGGCATGTGGTGCCTCATGTTGGGCACGTGGTACCACATGTTGGGCATGTGGTGCCTCATGTTGGGCATGTGGTGCCACATGTTGGGCATGTGGTGCCTCATGTTGGGCATCAGATTTACATTTCACCTTTGTAAATGCACATTAATGACACTATGTAAAAGACACATCAAACACTTTATGTAAGGCATACGTAAATCTGTGTATCTATGTATTTGCGTATGTAGGTTAGCTTAGCATTTTAAAAGCAGCGAATCACCTTCTGTGGTTGATTGTTCAATAAACCCTTGAACTATATGTTTAACACTTCTCTAACCCTGTCCATGGAGGACAGAAGAAATATAAAAAAGGCTAGCTACACCACACTGGCCGTACACCAGGCCGGCTACACCACACTGGCCGTACACCAGGCCGGCTACACCACACTGGCCGTACACCAGGCCAGCTACACCACACTGGCCGTACACCAGGCCAGCTACACCACACTGGCCGTACACAAGGCCGGCTACACCACACTGGCCGTACACCAGGCCGGCTACACCACACTGGCCGTACACCAGGCCAGCTACACCACACTGGCCGTACACCAGGCCAGCTACACCACACTGGCCGTACACAAGGCCGGCTACACCACACTGGCCGTACACCAGGCCAGCTACACCACACTGGCCGTACACCAGGCCGGCTACACCACACTGGCCGTACACAAGGCCGGCTACACCACACTGGCCGTACACCAGGCCAGCTACACCACACTGGCCGTACACAAGGCCAGCTACACCACACTGGCCGTACACAAGGCCAGCTACACCACACTGGCCGTACACCAGGCCAGCTACACCACACTGGCCGTACACCAGGCCGGCTACACCACACTGGCCGTACACCAGGCCGGCTACACCACACTGGCCGTACACAAGGCCGGCTACACCACACTGGCCGTACACAAGGCCGGCTACACCACACTGGCCGTACACCAGGCCGGCTACACCACACTGGCCGTACACAAGGCCGGCTACACCACACTGGCCGTACACCAGGCCGGCTACACCACACTGGCCGTACACCAGGCCGGCTACACCACACTGGCCGTACACCAGGCCAGCTACACCACACTGGCCGAACACCAGGCCAGCTACACCACACTGGCCGTACACCAGGCCAGCTACACCACACTGGCCGTACACAAGGCCGGCTACACCACACTGGCCGTACACAAGGCCGGCTACACCACACTGGCCGTACACCAGGCCGGCTACACCACACTGGCCGTACACCAGGCCGGCTACACCACACTGGCCGTACACCAGGCCGGCTACACCACACTGGCCGTACACCAGGCCGGCTACACCACACTGGCCGTACACCAGGCCAGCTACACCACACTGGCCGAACACCAGGCCAGCTACACCACACTGGCCGTACACCAGGCCAGCTACACCACACTGGCCGTACACCAGGCCAGCTACACCACACTGGCCGTACACCAGGCCAGCTACACCACACTGGCCGTACACCAGGCCGTCCACACACCCTGCTACACCGTGCTGGTGTAGCAGGGTGTGAGAGACAGAGGCCAGGGGTGACCGTCAGCTAAACACGTTGGCTACCTGTCCGTCTCCCGTCAACACACACTTTCGTCCATATAATGACACCAATAATCATCATCTTCACCTACTTGTGTCCCTCTGGGATAATGAATGATAGTGATCATTACAGTATACTACAAAAGCCTGTATAGTCTGTTGCTTGTCTGCATTCTGACAGATCTGATACATTTATACTGTAATGTCGGGAGGTGGGGAAGTGCTTGGTGAGTGTGGGGGGTGCTTGGTGAGTGTGGGGGGTGCTTGGTGAGTGTGGGGGGTGCTTGGTGAGTGTGGGGGGTGCTTGGAGAGTGTGGGGGGTGCTTGGTGAGTGTGGGGGGTGCTTGGTGAGTGTGGGGGGTGCTTGGTGAGTGTGGGGGGTGCTTGGTGAGTGTGGGGGGTGCTTGGTGAGTGTGGGGGGTGCTTGGTGAGTGTGGGGGGTGCTTGTTGAGTGTGGGGGGTGCTTGGTGAGTGTGGGGGGTGCTTGGTGAGTGTGGGGGGTGCTTGGTGAGTGTGGGGGGTGCTTGGTGAGTGTGGGGGGTGCTTGGTGAGTGTGGGGGGTGCTTGGTGAGTGTGGGGGGTGCTTGGTGAGTGTGGGGGGTGCTTGGTGAGTGTGGGGGGTGCTTGGGGAGTGTGGGGGGTGCTTGGTGAGTGTGGGGGGGGTGCTTTTGGAGTGTTTGGGGGTGCTTGGTGAGTGTGGGGGGTGCTTGGGGAGTGTAGGGGGTGCTTGGTGAGTGTGGGGGGTGCTTGGTGAGTGTGGGGGGTGCTTGGTGAGTGTGGGGGGTGCTTGGTGAGTGTGGGGGGTGCTTGGTGAGTGTGGGGGGTGCTTGGTGAGTGTGGGGGGTGCTTGGTGAGTGTGGGGGGTGCTTGGTGAGTGTGGGGGGTGCTTGGTGAGTGTGGGGGGGTGCTTGGTGAGTGTGGGGGGTGCTTGGTGAGTGTGGGGGGTGCTTGGTGAGTGTGGGGGGTGCTTGGTGAGTGTGGGGGGTGCTTGGTGAGTGTGGGGGGTGCTTGGTGAGTGTGGGGGGTGCTTGGTGAGTGTGGGGGTTGCTTGGTGAGTGTGGGGGTGCTTGGTGAGTGTGGGGGGTGCTTGGTGAGTGTGGGGGGTGCTTGGTGAGTGTGGGGGGTGCTTGGTGAGTGTGGGGGGTGCTTGGTGAGTGTGGGGGGTGCTTGGTGAGTGTGGGGGGTGCTTGGTGAGTGTGGGGGGTGCTTGGTGAGTGTGGGGGGTGCTTGGTGAGTGTGGGGGGTGCTTGGTGAGTGTGGGGGGTGCTTGGGGAGTGTGGGGGTGCTTGGTGAGTGTGGGGGGGTGCTTTTGGAGTGTTTGGGGGTGCTTGGTGAGTGTGGGGGGTGCTTGGGGAGTGTAGGGGGTGCTTGGTGAGTGTGGGGGGTGCTTGGTGAGTGTGGGGGGTGCTTGGTGAGTGTGGGGGGTGCTTGGTGAGTGTGGGGGGTGCTTGGTGAGTGTGGGGGGTGCTTGGTGAGTGTGGGGGGTGCTTGGTGAGTGTGGGGGGTGCTTGGTGAGTGTGGGGGGTGCTTGGTGAGTGTGGGGGGTGCTTGGTGAGTGTGGGGGGTGCTTGGTGAGTGTGGGGGGTGCTTGGTGAGTGTGGGGGGTGCTTGGTGAGTGTGGGGGGTGCTTGGTGAGTGTGGGGGGTGCTTGGTGAGTGTGGGGGTTGCTTGGTGAGTGTGGGGGTGCTTGGTGAGTGTGGGGGGTGCTTGGTGAGTGTGGGGGGTGCTTGGTGAGTGTGGGGGGTGCTTGGTGAGTGTGGGGGGTGCTTGGTGAGTGTGGGGGGTGCTTGGTGAGTGTGGGGGGTGCTTGGTGAGTGTGGGGGGTGCTTGGTGAGTGTGGGGGGTGCTTGGTGAGTGTGGGGGGTGCTTGGTGAGTGTGGGGGGTGCTTGGTGAGTGTGGGGGGTGCTTGGTGAGCGTGGGGGGTGCTTGGTGAGTGTGGGGGGTGCTTGGTGAGTGTGGGGGGTGCTTGGTGAGTGTGGGGGGTGCTTGGTGAGTGTGGGGGGTGCTTGGTGAGTGTGGGGGGTGTTTGGTGAGTGGGGGGGGGTGCTTGGTGAGTGTGGGGGGTGCTTGGTGAGTGTGGGGGGTGCTTGGTGAGTGTGGGGGGTGGTGTGGTATGCGAGGGGAGGAGATAATAGTACACAGTAGTTTTTCCATGAGCAACACCCGTCTTCGCAAGCCAGTATTTACCCAGGACTTTCCTGAACATAAACCTATGTACCATGTGTACCCATTGTCTCGCCTCCTGTGTTGTCTTGATATATTTACCACCTCTAGTAATATAACCTTTAGTATACATTTTCCTTCTTTTGTATACTTCAATTAAGTCATTTGCAACAATTATACAAAATTCTCAAAATTCATTGACTTACAGAGACTCGCATATTTGTAAAAAAAAATCATTAAGTAAAGGACCAATTGAAAGAAGTTTTGTATGCATTGTTTATGAGGTAAAAATTATATGCCAAAGTTGGCTAAATAATTTCCTTAGTTAGATACATTTATATGACTAGTTACCAACATTATAAAGTTGTACCATCACAGTGTTGTGGAACATTTCCCTTCTCTTGCCTTGTGGTGGTGCTCCCTCAGACGCTCTCACGCAGGCAACACACACACACAACACCCCTAAACACAACATGGGGGAAATACAGTAACATATCACAACCGATGTTTACAGCAGACATCCAATAATTATTGCAGCGAGTGATGACTAACATAGTCTGTCCTAACAGTTCCTAAACCTAAGTTGGACCGTCAACCAAAGGTTGCATGCCTTAACCTAATGTGTAAAGCGCTACAGTGCATGCCAGGAAGACTTCAGCCTTTGTCAACAAGTCTGAGTGTTGAGGCATAAAAGGTTTCCCCATGATAACATGCAGAACCTTGCCAGCAGAGTGCCCACTGCCTGGTGTAGAACCTTGCCAGCAGAGTGCCCACTGCCTGGTGTGGACCCTTGCCAGCAAAGTGCCCACTGCCTGGTGTGGAACCTTGCCAGCAGAGTGCCCACTGCCTGGTGTGGAACCTTGCCAGCAGAATGCCCACTGCCTGGTGTGGACCCCCACAACCACAAGATAACTTGTCAATATGGTTACCGGGAAAATCACAACGGCCGCACCTCGTAAGACCGACCCATAATACACCCAGCAGTCGTGGCCGCCAGGTGGGGCGCTAGCAGCCACAGAAACACATGTGGTAATTAACACATTAACACATGTGTTAATTAAGTAAGTTTTGACAACATTTACGTATCCTAGACTTTCATTATGTCTACTGATGCCTAGTGAGTGTACCTAGTGAGTGTACCTAGTGAGTGTACCTAGTGAGTGTACCTAGTGAGTGTACCTAGTGAGTGCTCCTAGTGAGTGTACCTAGTGAGTGCTCCTAGTGAGTGTACCTAGTGAGTGTACCTAGTGAGTGTACCTAGTGAGTGCTCCTAGTGAGTGTACCTAGTGAGTGTACCTAGTGAGTGTACCTAGTGAGTGTACCTAGTGAGTGTACCTAGTGAGTGTACCTAGTGAGTGTACCTAGTGAGTGTACCTAGTGAGTGTACCTAGTGAGTGCTCCTAGTGAGTGTACCTAGTGAGTGTACCTAGTGAGTGTACCTAGTGAGTGTACCTAGTGAGTGTACCTAGTGAGTGTACCTAGTGAGTGTACCTAGTGAGTGCTCCTAGTGAGTGCTCCTAGTGAGTGTACCTATTGAGTGTACCTAGTGAGTGCTCCTAGTGAGTGTACCTAGTGAGTGTACCTAGTGAGTGTACCTAGTGAGTGTACCTAGTGAGTGCTCCTAGTGAGTGTACCTAGTGAGTGTACCTAGTGAGTGTACCTAGTGAGTGTTCCTAGTGAGTGTACCTAGTGAGTGTACCTAGTGAGTGTACCTAGTGAGTGTACCTAGTGAGTGTACCTAGTGAGTGTACCTAGTGAGTGTACCTAGTGAGTGTACGTAGTGAGTGCTCCTAGTGAGTGTACCTAGTGAGTGTACCTAGTGAGTGTACCTAGTGAGTGTACCTAGTGAGTGTACCTAGTGAGTGCTCCTAGTGAGTGTACCTAGTGAGTGCTAGTAATTAGTAACAGACCAGAACACTAAGCAAGTACTCCAAAATCAGCTGACGTAAGATAAGTTCTATGCTCATAACTTGAGCTTGAAGCTATGTGAGCGTGAGATGAAGCTATGTGAGCGTGAGATGAAGCTATGTGAGCGTGAGATGAAGCTATGTGAGCGTGAGATGAAGCTTTGTGAGCGTGAGATGAAGCTATGTGAGCGTGAGATGAAGCTATGTGAGCGTGAGATGAAGCTTTGTGAGCGTGAGATGAAGCTATGTGAGCGTGAGATGAAGCTATGTGAGCGTGAGATGAAGCTATGTGAGCGTGAGATGAAGCTATGTGAGCGTGAGATGAAGCTATGTGAGCGTGAGATGAAGCTTTGTGAGCGTGAGATGAAGCTTTGTGAGCGTGAGATGAAGCTATGTGAGCGTGAGATGAAGCTTTGTGAGCGTGAGATGAAGCTATGTGAGCGTGAGATGAAGCTTTGTGAGCGTGAGATGAAGCTTTGTGAGCGTGAGATGAAGCTATGTGAGCGTGAGATGAAGCTTTGTGAGCGTGAGATGAAGCTATGTGAGCGTGAGATGAAGCTATGTGAGCGTGAGATGAAGCTTTGTGAGCGTGAGATGAAGCTATGTGAGCGTGAGATGAAGCTATGTGAGCGTGAGATGAAGCTTTGTGAGCGTGAGATGAAGCTATGTGAGCGTGAGATGAAGCTTTGTGAGCGTGAGATGAAGCTATGTGAGCGTGAGATGAAGCTATGTGAGCGTGAGATGAAGCTTTGTGAGCGTGAGATGAAGCTATGTGAGCGTGAGATGAAGCTATGTGAGCGTGAGATGAAGCTATGTGAGCGTGAGATGAAGCTATGTGAGCATGAGATGTAAGTTAAGCTGAGCGCTGTGTGCTGCCCTTAAGTGAGCACGAGGAGGGTGGGGGAGAATGCTCATGACTGCTCAGGCATGACCCTTGTAGTCATGCACTTGACTGAGCACTCCACCGGGCGGATTCCCGTCTCATCTACGCTTAAATTATACACTATACACTAATGTATTATTACAAAGTTTAAAAATATACTGCATATGCTAATATCATTCCCTTAAAATTATTAGTGGTGACTAGTCCAGTCAGTATGTCTGTAACTAGTGAGGTAACTAATACATTGACTATTTCAGTATGAGTAACTAATACAGTTAACGCTACAGTAACTAATACAGTCAACACTACAGTAACTAATACAGTCAGCACTACAGTAACTAATACAGTCAGCACTACAGTAACTAATACAGTCAGCACTACAGTAACTAATACAGTCAGCACTACAGTAACTAATACAGTCAGCACTACAGTAACTAATACATTCAGCACTACAGTAACTAATACAGTCAACACTACAGTAACTAATACAGTCAACACTACAGTAACTAATACAGTCAACACTACAGTAACTAATACAGTCAGCACTACAGTAACTAATACAGTCAGCACTACAGTAACTAATACAGTCAACACTACAGTAACTAATACAGTCAACACTACAGTAACTAATACAGTCAGCACTACAGTAACTAATACAGTCAGCAATACAGTAACTAATACAGTCAGCACTACAGTAACTAATACAGTCAGCACTACAGTAACTAATACAGTCAGCACTACAGTAACTAATACAGTCAGCACTACAGTAACTAATACAGTCAGCACTACAGTAACTAATACAGTCAACACTACAGTAACTAATACAGTCAGCACTACAGTAACTAATACAGTCAGCACTACAGTAACTAATACAGTCAGCACTACAGTAACTAATACAGTCAGTACTATAGTAACTAATACAGTCAGCACTACAGTAACTAATACAGTCAGCACTACAGTAACTAATACAGTCAGCACTACAGTAACTAATACAGTCAGCACTACAGTAACTAATACAGTCAGCACTACAGTAACTAATACAGTCAGCACTACAGTAAGTAATACAGTCAGTACTACAGTAAGTAATACAATCAGCACTACAGTAACTTATACAGTCAGCACTACAGTAACTAATACAGTCAGCACTACAGTAACTAATACAGTCAGCACTACAGTAAGTAATACAGTCAGTACTACAGTAATTAATACAATCAGCACTACAGTAACTTATACAGTCAGCACTACAGTAACTAATACAGTCAGCACTACAGTAACTAATACAGTCAGCACTACAGTAACTAATACAGTACTACAGTAACTAATACAGTACTACAGTAACTAATACAGTCAGCACTACAGTGGCCATTATAATAAGATCACTTGAGACAGCTGTATATGAAACATATACTGATAAATATAGCATCAACTCCCATTAACACTGTGTTAGAGAGGCGCCGTCAGTGCCCCAACTTTGCCCTTACATTGTTCTCTAGTGTTCTCTCTTATGACCACCTTCATGTATTATACCACAAGTATTGACACCACAAGTATTGACACAAGTATTGACACAAGCACCACAAGTATACCACAAGTATTGACACTATTTTTTGTCATTCCTTATCAGCGTCAGAACCACAGGCCAGTTGCAGGATCCCTCACAAGCACCGGGTCAAAGTCATCATAGTTGAGTATATCAGGTAGAGACTCATCCTCCTCCTCCTCTTCCTGCTGCTGCTGCTGCTGCTGCTGCTGCTGAGTACGTAGGTAGGTAGAGGTGTGGTGTGCCTGGGCGTGTCGGGCAGCTGTCATCTCCTCGTCCAGTACAGCTGCTGAAGGCACCGTCCGCATCCTGGAAGACAATCTTGGTAAGAGATAATCTTCCTTCAATTACATTTTCTCAAATATTTGTTTAGAAGTTCAAGTTATTAGAAGAACTTCTGGTTAAGATGATATTGTGTTCACGAGTATACTAAGTCATAGGCTTCACATACATGCATATGAGTATATATATATATATATAATGTGGTAACTTGTACCACACTATATAAGCCGTTGTTGACTAGGACCTGCCTTACCCGACAAAGTTCTTCATCAACTTGCTTCCATCCTGAGCTGTGGCTGAGAGCACGGTCGACGTAAGCGTTGACAACACTTGTATGTATATATATATATATATATATATATATATATATATATATATATATATATATATATATATATATATATATATATATTAGTATATTTTGGTAGCCGTCTTTCTTGTAAACATATGTTGTTAAATATGACCGAAAAAGTAAGATTAATAATTCTAACACGAATTTTCTCAATATTTCTTATGTTTCTTTTTACTGTCGATGGTAATTGAAAAATCAATTCTCCAAAATTCATTTTTATTTCTAGCCTGACGCGACGCTTGAACGCGTTTCGTAATAATGTATTACATTTTCAAAGACTTTAGTTTACACACACAACTGTAACCTGAAAACACTTAAAAGAGTTTCACTTATTTTAACGCTAAACAGCTTGTCTTATATACTCGCATTTGGGTGAGGTGATATGTTGCAACAGTTTTGGATGAGGTGAACAAACTTTTGACCAACACAAGACAGAACACGGTGCAATGGGTATAAATTGGATAAGTGAGGGGGAAGAATGGAAGTAACTGCAAAGGGCCTATTGGCCTATACTTCCTCTTGATGCTTCTATATTGGAGCGGAGTCTTGAAGTGGGTAGAATATAGTTGTGCATTAATTGGCTGTTGATTGTTGGTGTTGACTTCTTGATGTGTAGTGCCTCGCAGATGTCAAGCCGCCTGCTATTGCTGTATCTATCGATGATTTCTGTGTTGTTTGTTAATACTTCTCTGGTGATGGTTTGGTTGTGGGAAGAGATTATATGGTCCTTAATGGAGCCCTGTTGCTTATGCATTGTTAATCGCCTGGAAAGAGATGTTGTCTTGCCTATATACTGAGTTCTTTGAGGCTTACAGTCCCCAAGTGGGCATTTGAAGGCATAGACGACGTTGGTCTCTTTAAAGGCATTCTGCTTTGTGTCTGGAGAGTTTCTCATGAGTAGGTTGGCCGTTTTTTTGGTTTTATAGTAAATCGTCAGTTGTATCTTCTGATTTTTGTCTGTAGGGATAACGTTCCTATTAACAATATCTTTCAGGATCCTTTCCTCCGTTTTATGAGCTGTGGGAAAGAAGTTCCTGTAAAATAGTCTAATAGGGGGTACAAGTGTTGTGTTAGTTGACTCTTCAGAGGTTACATGGCGTTTCACCTTCCTTTTTATGATGTCTTCAACGAAACCATTGGAGAAGCTGTTGTTGACTACGACGTGCCTTATCCTACAGAGTTCTTCATCGACTTGCTTCCATCCTGAGCTGTGGCTGAGAGCACGGTCGACATAAGCGTTGACAACACTTCTCTTGTACCTGTCTGAGCAGTCACTGTTGGCATTGAGGCACATTCCTATGTTTGTTTCCTTAGTGTAGACTGCAGTATGGAAACCTCCGCTCCTTTCCATGACTGTTACATCTAGAAAGGGCAGCTTCTTGATAGAAGCATCAAGAGGAAGTATAGGCCAATAGGCCTTTGCAGTTACTTCCATTCTTCCCCCTCACTTATCCAATTTATACCCATTGCACCGTGTTCTGTCTTGTGTTGGTCAAAAGTTTGTTCACCTCATCCAAAACTGTTGCAACATATCACCTCACCCAAATGCGAGTATATAAGACAAGCTGTTTAGCGTTACACTAAGTGAAACTCTTTTAAGTGTTTTCAGGTTGCAGTTGTATGTGTGTAAAGTAAAGTCTTTGAAAATGTAATAAGTTATTACGAAACGCATTCAAGCGTCGCGTCAGACTAGAAATAAAAATGAATTTTGGAGAATTGATTTTTCAATTACCATCGACAGTAAAAAGAAACATAAGAAATATTGAGAAAATTCGTGTTAGAATTATTAATCTTACTTTTTCGGTCATATTTAATAATATATATATATATATATATATATATATATATATATATATATATATATATATATATATATATATATATATATATATATATATATATATATATATAAATATATATATATATATATATATATATATATATATATATATATATATATATATATATATATATATATATATATATATATATATATATATATGCAGAATAACCACATGTAAAAAATAGAAAATGCTAAGAGCATTTTCTATTTTTCACATGTGGTTATTCTGCATACTTGGATCAGTGTTTTTGTGATCATTGTTGCTTATATATATATATATATATATATATATATATATATATATATATATATATATATATATATATATATATATATATATATATATATATATATATATATATATATATATCGTACCTAGTAGCCAGAACGCACTTCTCAGCCTACTATGCAAGGCCCGATTTGCCTAATAAGCCAAGTTTTCCTGAATTAATATATTTTTTCTAATTTTTTTCTTATGAAATGATAAAGCTACTCATTTCATTATGTATGAGGTCAATTTTTTTTTATTGGAGTTATAATTAACGTAGATATATGACCAAACCTAACCAACCCTACCTAACCTAACCTAACCTATCTTTATAGCTTAGCTTAGGTTAGGTAGCCGAAAAAGTTTGGTTAGGTTAGGTTAGGTAGGTTAGGTAGTCGAAAAACAATTAATTCATGAAAACTTGGCTTATTAGGCAAATTGGGCCTTGCATAGTAGGCTGAGAAGTGCGTTCTGGCTACTTGGTACGACATATATATATATATATATATATATATATATATATATATATATATATATATATATATATACATATATATATATATATATATATATATATATATATATATATATATATATATATATATATATATATATAGTGTGTTTGTACATGCATGGTGTCCGTGTGTTTGTACACATTGTGTCCTCACGGCTCTGTGATTGTGAGGGTTGAACTCTAGCTCCTGGACCCCGGCACTAATCATCACTCGGCTGAAGAGTTACCGTGGGAGTCCCTCGTCAGACATACAAGAGAGAGAAATAACTGTAAATACAGAGACTATATTGTCATGCAAAAATGACGCCCCAGGAATGCTAATTTCCCAGTTTGATGTCAGTTTGTGGCGGGAGCTGAGACAGTGCTAATACTGACAGTGTAAGGGGCGTCAACATTCACTCACCTTCTCATTCTTTACCAATACATTCTCCCGCCTATTAAACCAACTTGACCTCACAGCCTAACTTGCTTATTGTGATAATTTGGTGTTACTTTATTTATGTTGATGATGACAAGCACTACAAGGTTCATGAGCAACATCTGTGGTTCATAGACTTGTTCATGAATGACTGCTGCCTCAACACCTCCTTGTGAAGCTTGAGTATCTCTCTGAGTAAAGCATAAGTATCTATCTGAGTAAAGCATAAGTATCTCTCTGAGTAAAGCATAAGTATCTCTCTGAGTAGAGCATAAGTATCTCTCTGAGTAAAGCTTGAGTATCTCTCTGATTAGAGCATAAGTATCTCTCTGAGTAAAGCTTGAGTATCTCTCTGAGTAAAGCATGAGTATCTCTCTGAGTAGAGCATAAGTATCTCTCTGAGTAAAGCATAAGTATCTCTCTGAGTAAAGCTTGAGTATCTCTTTGAGTAAAGCTTGAGTATCTCTTTGAGTAAAGCATGAGTATCTCTATGAATAAAGCATGAGTATCCTTAAGTATAGCATGAGTATCTCTGAGTAAAGCATGAGTATCTCTGAGTAAAGCATGAGTATCTGAGTAAAGCATGAGTATTTCTATAAATAAAGCATTATTATCCTTAAGTATAGCATGAGTATCTCTGAGTAAAGCATGAGTATTTCTATAAATAAAGCATTATTATCCTTAAGTATAGCATGAGTATCTCTGAGTAAAGCATGAGAATATCTGAGGAAAGCATGAGTATCTTTCTGAGTAAAGCATGAGTATCTGAGTAAATCATATCTCTGAGTAAAGCATGAGTATCTCTCTGAGTAAAGCATGAGTATATCTCTGAGTAAAGCATATCTCTCTGAGTAAAGCATATCGCTCTGAATAAAAGTTGAGTATTACTCAGTGTACAACCTTATTGTCGCTCCGAGTACAGCATGAGTAACGGTGTGAGTAACAAGAACAAATCTCTCCTCACCCATAGCCCAGTAAGATGCGGTCCTGGCGCAGAAGAGCAGCCTGGTGAAGCAGCCATGACTCCTCTACGGTCCCGCCCTCTTCGCTTCTCCTGTAACAACACAAACAAATGAAGTTCTTGCAAGACAAAACTGACGCCGCCACCAGGACGACTCTGCCAGCACACCTACCGGGGGCCAGATTCACGAAAACACTTACGCAAGCACTTACGAACGTGTACATCTTTCCTCAATCTTTGACGGCTTTGGTTACATTTATTAAACAGTTTACAAGCATGGAAACTTCCCATTCAACTGTTATTATTGTTATAAACAGCCTCCTGGTGCTTCGGAGCTCATTAACTGTTTAATAATTGGAAACAAAGCCGCCAAAGATTGAAAAAAGATGTTCAGGTTCGTAAGTGTTTGCGCAAGTGCTTTCGTGAATCTGGCCCCAGAGCTCTACAGGTCTATGAATGTGTGAAATTAACTGTGTGCAGGAATGGGGGGAACCCCTTACCCACTGCTGTTCTCACCTCCCCTACACTTTCCTCCACAGCTTAATACTCATCAATGTTTTCCTTACTCTACGAGTTTTAAAAGCTGTTCAGATGTATTCCCAAGGAAATAGTATTATGATTAGTGTAAGAGTAGTGATTTTAGGAAGGAACCCATCAGTATAGGAGTACTGATTTTAGGAAGTAACCCATCAGTATAGGAGTAGTGACTTCAGCAAGTAACCCATCAGTATAAGAGTAGTGACTTCAGGAGGCATTAACAAAGTGAAGTATTTACATTCATGAGATAATGAGAAGTGTTACACTCGGGGGACATCAGCCATGTGGCTGAACTTGTCACAAAAAATAATATTTACAAATCATGAAAGTTCAATATATGGTCTTGAGTGATGAAGGCTGAGTTATGGAACTGTGGGGGCAGACAACCCTACCTCACTCTACAGTCATCTGAGCAGACTCTATAAAGCATTCTGACCTTTCACACTGTCTGGAAGAAGTACTGCGTGAAGCACCATCATTGCGTCCTGGGTCACAGCCTGGGCGTGAAGCACCATCATTGCGTCCTGGGTCACAGCCTGGGCGTGAAGCACTATCATTGCGTCCTGGACCACAGCCTGGGCGTGAAGCACTATCATTGCGTCCTGGATCACTGCCCGGGCGTGAAGCACTATCATTGCGTCCTGGACCACTGCCCGGGCGTGAAGCACTATCATTGCGTCCTGGACCACTGCCCGGGCGTGAAGCACTATCATTGCGTCCTGGACCACAGCCTGGGCGTGAAGCACTATCATTGCGTCCTGGACCACAGCCTGGGCGTGAAGCACTATCATTGCGTCCTGGACCACAGCCTGGGCGTGAAGCACTATTATTGCGTCCTGGGTCACAGCCTGGGCGTGAAGCACCATCATTGCGTCCTGGGTCACAGCCTGGGCGTGAAGCACTATCATTGCGTCCTGGATCACAGCCTGGGCGTGAAGCACTATCATTGCGTCCTGGACCACAGCCTGGGCGTGAAGCACTATCATTGCGTCCTGCATCACAGCCTGGGCGTGAAGCAGCATCATTGCGTCCTGGATTATTGCCTGGGCGTGAAGCACCATCATTGCGTCCTGGGTCACTGCCTGGGCGTGAAGCACTATCATTGCGTCCTGCATCACAGCCTGGGCGTGAAGCAGCATCATTGCGTCCTGGATTATTGCCTGGGCGTGAAGCACTATCATTGCGTCCTGCATCACAGCCTGGGCGTGAAGCACCATCATTGCGTCCTGGACCACTGCCTGGGCGTGAAGCACCATCATTGCGTCCTGGACCACTGCCTGGGCGTGAAGCACCATCATTGCGTCCTGGACCACTGCCTGGGCGTGAAGCACTATCATTGCGTCCTGGATCACTGCCTGGGCGTGAAGCACTATCATTGCGTCCTGGACCACTGCCTGGGCGTGAAGCAACCACATTGGGTCGCTGATCACTGTCTAGGTTTAAGGTCACCAACAACTCATCATCTGTTTTAAAAGAATAAAATTTTATTCCGCCAAAAATATAAACCAACGGTCAACATTTTATACGACGTGACATGGCGCCAATAGTATGACATGGTAGAAGCCCCTATAATATGCACTTTATTTGGTTAAAGACACACATAAATTTAGGTCAAGACATAGTAGCAATATATACGTCAGGTGGGAGAGTTTTGTGGGTGGAAGGTGGTAGGCGGCGGTCTGAACGTAGCCTAGTGAAGTGAGTCTACCAGGTGAGAGCTATTCTGCACACCTGATCAGAGATTAGGAGTCAGGGGAAGAGTTTATTAGGTAAACGTCAGTGAATAATTAAATAGAGACAAGCAGAGGACGAGCATCTTATAAAAGTTAGATGGAGATGAGATGTTGACATTTTGTGACGAGATGTGATGCAGGTGTATGTATAATGCGTCACTTGAGTTGCTACAGTCATCAGGAATGGACGTATGTCGTTGACCTCCTGGGAAGAATGAAGAATATTGTTCCTTGTTTAGTTGTTGAGTGAAGGCTACTTGTTATCAAGTGTGAGGAAGTTGCAGGGACGTCGTACCCCATTTTCCAGTGATCGTGAAGATATTAGAGGCGACCTGAAGCCTAGAGGGTGGTCGTTCCTGTGTGGACTCTAATGTGAGATATTCCTTCCAGTGGAGGAAAGTAAGCGGGTGTCTCTGTGTGAAGCCTGCCAGGCAACTTCCTGTGCTCAAGTCAGGACTGAAAGAAACTTTGAGAGACAGTCCTAAAGGATTTTGTTGGACGACCAAGAATAGCGCCATGTTGGAGCGTCAGAGGGCAAGCGTCGTCGAATCCTAAAATGCTATGGTAAGTGTTAGGATTAAGTACTACAGATGTTAAGTAAAGCATGTTTTGAGCAGATGCTCTTTTGTTTATATTCTTGTAAATAGTAAGTTATGTACCTGATGTTGTTGTTGTTGTTGGTTGTTGACAATCAACCATGTGGACGAAGATTGTTTCTCTTCCGGCCTAAACGTAACAATGGCGAAGAGGATTATTAAACACCTGAGGCTGAGAGCCTGGGTACAAGACGAGGTGTGAGGAAGTGAGCAAGGTACCTCGTGTGGACAAATGATATACAACAGTGAGTTGTGCAACCCACCGTGTGGCCATGGCTACCCCAGCACTCATCTCAACGGAGTCGTTTAATGCCACCAAGATCTCGTTGGACCTGTGGCTCAGCCTGCTGGAAGCAATTTTTCAGTACCGTGAGATTAAGGAGGACGCCGACAAGAAAGCGGTACTCTTAGTTTCACTGGGTACAGAAGTATATAGTGTTCTGGGTAACTTGTGTGCGCCACAGCTGCCCCACACGAAGACAAATGTAAACAGGATTACCCTGCTTAATGTAGTGCATTATGTAGTGAAATATAATATATATCTTGATGTGATATGAAGGTATCAAACAGGAGTTTGATGGATTTTCAGAACAGGACGAAAAAGCAGCAGGAATCCGTACAGGATTTATATGCAGAATTGAAGGCGTTGACTAACCATTGCAACTTCGGAGCACAGTTTGACGGCCGGGTGAGGGACCAGTTGTTTATGGCAGTAGAAAATGAGATATTTTTCCATAACCTGGTGACAGAAAACGTGGATCTACAATCGATGACTTCATTGACAGTGCTAGAGAAGACTCTGAACCTGGAAAGGGCTTTTGGAAGTAAGAAATCTACTCAATAAATTATGGTCGTACAGGGCCAGACCAGATGTAAACACTGTGGATACAATCACATAAGTAGCAAGTGCAAGTTTCGTGCCTATATATGCAACTTTTGTAACATGGAGGGACACTTGCAGAGAGTGTGTAGGGAATATCTGAACAGGAACATCAAGGCCTGGGAGAGGAGACGACCAGGGAATGCAGGAAGAAGAGGTAGTGGTACTGTGGTCAAGGCAGTAGAGGAAGGTAGTGGTACTGTTGTCAAAGCAGTAGAGGAAGATAGTGGTACTGTGCTCGAGACAGTAGAGGAAGGTAACCCGTCTGAAGAAGCTGCAGGTGAGGAAAACCGACTATATTCGGTGAAAGAAAAGGTATGTTCAGTGAAGCCACAAGTGGTGAATTTTGTAATTAATGGGAAGTTAGTTCCCTTGGAACTGGACACTGGTGCTGCAGTGTCAACATTGTCTAGAGATTGGGCAGATACCTTGCAACTGAATGTAAAACCAGGTAAAAAATCACTAAGTGCATATGATAATATGCTGATTAAGGTCTATGGCAAGGTGTCGGCAAAAGTAGGCTATAATGGAAAAGAAATTGTCCAGAATTTTTATGTAGTGGATTCACATAATCCTAGCCTATGTGGTAAGGATCTCATGGAAAAGGTGGGAATTTTCTTGGCGGGCCTAGATGAATTGTCGATAGTTAAAACAATTAAAAGTGCCGAACATATGTTAGACAAATATTCATTGGAGGCAGATAAGCAAATTAATAGCATGGTGGCAAAAATTCACCTGAAAAGTGGGGCTTCACCTACATTTTTCAAGGCAAGAACAGTGCCGTTTCATTACAAGCAATTGGTAGAATCAGCCCTGGAAAAGCATGTGGCAGAAGGCATCTTAGAGCCAATTACACATAGTGAGTCTGCAGCCCCAATTGTACCAGTGTTGAAGGCAGATCGGAAACCCTTGAGAATCTGTGCAGACTTCAAGGAACTGAACAACCGCATACACTGTGAGAAGTACCCTTTACCTAAGATAGATGAGTTGTTGTCAGTGGTCTGCAAGGGGGAAATTTTTTCTAAGATTGACCTGAAAGATGCTTACTTCCAAATTCCTGTAGAGGAGGAGAGCCAGAAAATCAGTTGGCTCAGGGAGAGGAATAGTTGTTTAATGAGGGGGATGCAGTATATGCAAGGAATTTTGGAAGTAGAAAGCCCTGGGTGGAAGGAAATGACTCGCCTGAGGTCAGTGAGCGACTGAGAGGCGGAGCCCCCGAAGTGGTTGATTAGCTGAACTTCAAGTATGGAGGTGAACTTCATGTGTGGATCTGAACTTCATGTGTGGAACTGAACTTTGGTAGAGTATAACTCCATTGGTAGAATGGAACTTCGAGTGTAGGGGAGCTACATGTTTCTTTTATGAAGCCTCATAGAAGAACCTCACAGACATTTGAGTGGGACTTCAGGTGCAGCAGATATTGGAAGGACTGCAGGAGTACCTACCTGGTTTTGAGGACCCAGACAGATGTTCATAGTGGTGGTCTCAGGAAGTAGAACAGAGAATCATATGGACACATTGATAATGTATGAGGGAGAGCTTGATTGCATATTGCCATGAAAGACGCAATGTAAGGTGAGAAATTTATTTCTTTTCTTGTTGGAGATAGTTTTATGTGTCAGGTATTTAACCCCAAGCAGTGAGGAGGCAGTAGGGCCAAAAGTGAGTAGCAGCTTAGTACAATTTATTTGATGAAGACCTGATATGAGATTAGAGTGTTATCGGTTGGTAGCAGCCTAGGATGCTGAACTGTAATATTATATATATATTTATTTTAATGTCTTTTTATGTAATAAATGTTTGTCTGTTGACAGCTGATTTTTGTTCATGTCCTGGTGAGGCTCCCTAGATAGTGAGAGAGGGAGAGAGAGAGACACGGTTGCAAATTGGTTGACAGAGGTTAGTAACATCATAAAGGGGATTTAGAAGATCATCCCAAAACAAGGAGAGTGTGAGGGAGTCACAGCGGCTCGAGAGGGTGTGTACTCATGACTAATAGGCCAGTTTTGAGTTGCAACCCCAAATAAAGGTGACATGGAAACCCTCTCCGAGTGTACGCCAATTACACGGTGATCTCCCAACTTATTATATGCACTTCAATATCCATTACCGATCGACTGATGACAGCAGCAGTGTGGCTGCCGTGGTAGTCATATTTTATCAGGGAGTGATTGGGGTTTCGGTTCCCCAGTAACTTCAGTATCCACTTTATAAAAAACGCAAACACCTGATAGTGGAGTGTGGTAGGTGGTGGGTGGTAGGTGGTGGGTAGTGGGTGGTGGCCTAGTATAGAATATATGTACTATAATAGGCCTAAGATAGCGTGTATTAGGCCTAGGATTGCTAGAAGGAGTTAGGTAAAGTCTTATATATGTTGTTGTTGTTTAAAGGGTTTCCAGTTTATCCAAATTAAGTAATAGAAATGTAAGGTGGTGGATCATTACTAGGTGATGCTTCCCGCCATATTGTCATGTCTGGAGCCCTGGCTGTGGTCGCCTGGCTGTGGTCGCCTGGCTGTGGTCACCTGGCTGTGGTCGCCTGGCTGTGGTCGCCTGGCTGTGGTCACCTGGCTGTGGTCACCTGGCTGTGGTCACCTAGCTGTGGTCACCTGGCTGTGGTCACCTGGCTGTGGTCGCCTGGCTGTGGTCGCCTGGCTGTGGTCGCCTGGCTGTGGTCACCTGGCTGTGGTCGCCTGGCTGTGGTCACCTGGCTGTGGTCACCTGGCTGTGGTCACCTAGCTGTGGTCACCTGGCTGTGGTCGCCTGGCTGTGGTCGCCTGGCTGTGGTCGCCTGGCTGTGGTCGCCTGGCTGTGGTCACCTGGCTGTGGTCACCTAGCTGTGGTCACCTGGCTGTGGTCGCCTGGCTGTGGTCGCCTAGCTGTGGTCGCCTGGCTGTGGTCGCCTAGCTGTGGTCGCAACATAACTTGTATATCGTTAAACATAATTCAATAATTAAATATAATTATATGTATGGATTTGTATGTGAAACAATTTATGGTACAACAAAAATGTTTACACTGAAACTTAGTCGTTATCTGACTTGCTTTGTGGTGACATTGTCATAATTATTAAGTATTGATATGTACAAGAAAGTTGTTGTGGTTGATGCTTACATTGCTGGGTGCGGGAGAGCATCTCTTCCGACACAGCTACCTCTCCCATACTCTTTCCCATGATGGCGGCCTTCACCTCTACAACACATAAATCACTACGTTATTGAATACCACTTTATGTAAGGTTTACAGTGAAGAGGACAGGAAGTAAGCAAGTAGTTACCATAAGAAGGCAGCAAGTTAAGGATAGGAAGCCTGTTAAGCTTATCGGGGTGCTCCTTGGCCAGGGACTGAGCCAGGCAATCCTCAACACTTCCCTAACGCCCGGGTAACTAAATACTGCTAACTCAACACTCAACACACGTATCATGTATACGGAAACGTGCCTAAACGTCTCGTCCTGCCTGAGAATCAATTATGAAATGATATTGTCTACGTTATTGTGGTTTATTGTATGAATTTCACTTTGTCTCAGGTCTACACAAATGTTGTCTCAGGTCTACACAAATGTAGTTGTCTCAGGTCTACACAAATGTTGTTGTCTCAGGTCTACACAAATGTTGTCTCAGGTCTACACAAATGTTGTCTCAGGTCTACACAAATGTTGTCTCAGGTCTACACAAATGTAGTTGTCTCAGGTCTACACAAATGTTGTCTCAGGTCTACACAAATGTTGTCTCAGGTCTACACAAATGTTGTCTCAGGTCTACACAAATGTTGTCTCAGGTCTACACAAATGTTGTCTCAGGTCTACACAAATGTTGTCTCAGGTCTACACAAATGTTGTCTCAGGTCTACACAAATGTTGTCTCAGGTCTACACAAATGTTGTCTCAGGTCTACACAAATGTTGTCTCAGGTCTACACAAATGTTGTCTCAGGTCTACACAAATGTTGTCTCAGGTCTACACAAATGTTGTCTCAGGTCTACACAAATGTTGTCTCAGGTCTACACAAATGTTGTCTCAGGTCTACACAAATGTTGTCTCAGGTCTACACAAATGTTGTCTCAGGTCTACACAAATGTTGTCTCAGGTCTACACAAATGTTGTCTCAGGTCTACACAAATGTTGTCTCAGGTCTACACAAATGTTGTCTCAGGTCTACACAAATGTTGTCTCAGGTCTACACAAATGTTGTCTCAGGTCTACACAAATGTTGTCTCAGGTCTACACAAATGTAGTTGTCTCAGGTCTACACAAATGTTGTCTCAGGCCTACACAAATGTAGTTGTCTCAGGTCTACACAAATGTAGTTGCAGTTCTGGGTGTTTGGGTGTCTTCAGGCTCCTCAGAGGCACCCAGAGGTGGAGCAGCACATGCTCTGCCTAACACTTTCAGTCTTGCTTACGGCCATTATGGGGCGGGATCCATATACGCAGACGCTGAGTCATGTTTTAACATGTTCACTCCAGGCATGCTATGATGATTTGCACAAATCACTTGCGAATATAGCTTCTAATTGTAAAATCTAAGCTAAAAGAGCTCCATGGGTACCCAGATAGTTAGGAGGAGTCCTTGTGCGTGTGGGCTTAGGCGTTCGTAGACAAGTGTGTTAAAGAGGCGGTGACACAGGTGCCTGCACCTCCGGGCCGGGGGTGGGGTGAGCACCAAGGCCACACAGGTGCCTGCACCTCTGGGCCTGGGTGCTGGGGTGAGCACCAAGGCCACACAGGTGCCTGCACCTCTGGGCCAGGGTGCTGGGGTAAGCACCAAGGCCACGTCATCTTGACAACATGCAAGCACCACTCTATACATTGCTTCCTTACTTTATGTAAATAACATTATATTTATCTTATTACAAGACAATGAGGGCTTTGTAAAAGATTAGGTCCTTGCAAGACAAAATGAGTAAACATTAGAACAACATTCAACTCGCCGCTATTAGATTTTTGAGTCTCCGTGGTGTAGTGGTAAGACACTCGCCTGGCGTTCCGCGAGCGTTATGTCATGGGTTCGTATCCTGGCCGGGGAGGATTTACTGGGCGCAATTCCTTAACTGTAGCCTCTGTTTAACGCAACAGTAAAATGTGTACTTGGATGAAAAAACGATTCTTCGCGGCGGGGATCGTATTCCAGGGACCTGCCCGAAACGCTACGCGTACTAGTGGCTCTACAAGAATGTAACAACTCTTGTATATATCTCAAAAAAAAAAAAAAAGATAATGCGTAATAGCGCAGGTCCCACTGTGATAAAGATAGTTTTCTCCCGTCGCACTCACCATCACTACCCGCCCCCCCCCTCCCCCTCACTCTCGCCGACGTATAATTCCGTGACGGAAGGTGCAGGACGTATCCTAATAATGTTTTCATCACGGGGTCATGAAGTGTTTGGGGTATATGGGAGGGGCGTGGGGTAGGCGTAGTTAAAATGGGCATCCTGAAGCAATGGTTCTCCTGCCACAGTCGCCGCCAGGAACTACGTCCAACCCTCACACCACATACACGCCCTGAATCAAACATTTCTTAACTGTATACGACTTATGTTTTCCCAGTAAAAGATGGAAAGGAAGTTTTGGCTTTATCCTAAAGCGGCAGCTTTGGTTCGTCTGTGTTTACTGATATTACCTTAATATTTTAGCGGAGTTTTAGTTCGCGAGACACATGACTGCCATGAGCCCCATATAATTTATTTATAATTGCTAAGTTGTAGTTATACCATATTGCATATAGCATTCATTAGTATTGTGTGAGCTCACACACGAGCATATTATATACAACATGCTGGAATTGGTCCTAATTGTGTTGGTGGTAAGTCACCGAACGTTCGTTTATCAGAGGAGAGAAACGTTTGTGCCATTATGGCCCCCCCCCCCACACCGTCACCACCTTCATGTTGCGGCCAGCCGTCACCCCCACACCGGCGGGTGACCTGACCCCCACACCCACAAACACCGGCGGATGACCTCTGGATCAGTCTCACGCTAGCAGTTCACCAGGCCAGGACATGTTTGGGTATCTAGCTCTGCACCACATACCTCTGTTCACCTAACAATAAATAGGTACCCGGGAATAAGGCAGCTGGTATAGGTTGCATGCTGGGGGAAGGTGAGAAGTTGAGCTAGGAGGAACCTCTATAAGACTGACAGACTCCCCATTACCCACAAGTTGAAGCCATGTATAAAAGCAGACAATAAATATTTTACCTCTTAGGCTGTGATGATGAAGAGGTCCAACTGGATTCCTGCAAGACCAATTTCATTGGGTTCAACAACGTGTATTACACAGATTACTCTCCACACTTGACAATTCTAGGCTTCAAGAAACACAAATTATTTCAATGTATATATGGTCGTTCACGCACGGCCAGACGGGGGTAGTGGGCCAGACAAGCCTCTTCACACAACTTCACTCGCCGACTCCCCACCTTGCTCTGGCGGAGGATGTGGCGGAGGAATCAAACCTGCACCACGCGAGCGGATACCATTTTCTGTGTATGGAAGAAAGCACGCGCATGGAGTTTGGGGGACTTTATTTATTTAATAATAGTAATAATAATAATTATAATAAATAAATAATTATAATAATTACCATAATAGTAATAATATACTGCCTGCCTGGACCTAGATTCAAGAAGCTCCATGTATTTCTTCGTAAGTAGGTGTGCTACGAAGGTTCGTAAGGGGTCCGTAGAACTACCCAAATCTACCCAAATCCTCCTAGCATTACGCAAGTAATGAAGAAATATGGTATATTTACTTATTGTAATGTTGATGCTGCATTTAGAACATGATCAAACCTATTTTTGCTCTGAAATAATGTAATTTCATATCGAAATTAGAAGTAAATATGCAGGTGACGTCATAGAAAATGACGTCAGGAGTCGTCGGGAGACAATATTGTGGAGAGAGAGAGAGAGAGAGAAGATTAAGCCACCCAAAAGGTGGCACGGGCATGAATAGCCCATAAGTGGTGGCCCTTTTGAGCCATTTCCAGTATCAATAGATGATACTGGAGATCTGTGGAGGTGCGACTGCACCCTGCGTGACGGGAGATGTCTCCCGTGTGGAGGAGAAGGAAATATTGTGGAGCGACTTATCCAAGATATATGGTCGCCTGGAGAGTGTTTGCTGCCATATCAGCTTCCTGTACACAGTGATCCAGTCGTCGCATTTCTTTGCTCAAATTGTCGCAAATTTAATTAATTATATTAACAAATAGAATGGGTATTTGTAATAATATCTTTCATAAATAGCCACAAATCATTTAATATTTATTTAAAAAAATGTCTGGAAGTTAAATAAACTCCACAGGACAATAATTTTGTTATATAGATACTAACGTTATTCGCTCGTATGCGTTCGTTACTTAAACTACTCGTGTCCTTTTCGTTCATAGAACACCGAACCCTACATGCTCTCTGATATATTAGTTAATTAATAGAGATTCACAAAAAAACTTATATTTGTATATGTTATCAGAAAGGCAGAGATAAAATAATTTTTGTGATTCCATTACAGAGATGATATCTTATTAGACAGGAAAGATATTCATATTTTAAACAAGGTTTCTTGGCCGACGCTCTGCCTTCATTCATTTTCTTTCTTTATTATGCACCCCATACCCATCCCGTGAGCGGTGGTGTAAAGGATTACAGAGGCACATAATCGGTTCAGGAACTGAACCCTCTAGTTCGTTTAGCTAAGCAAATAACAATCTTTTGACGCTAGTTACAAAATTATTAATGTTATATATACATGTTACCTACCTTGAGGTTACCTTGAGGTGCTTCCGGGGCTTAGCGTCCCCGCGGCCCGGTCGTCGACCAGGCCTCCTGGTTGCCGGACTGATCAACCAGGCTGTTAGACGCGGCTGCTCGCAGCCTGACGTATGAGTCACAGCCTGGTTGATCAGGTATCCTTTGGAGGTGCTTATCCAGTTCTCTCTTGAACACTGTGAGGGGTCGGCCAGTTATGCTTCTTATGTGTAGTGGAAGCGTGTTGAACAGTCTCGGACCTCTGATGTTGATAGAGTTCTCTCTCAGAGTACCTGTTGCACCTCTGTTTTTCAACGGGGGTATTCTGCACATCCTGCCATGTCTTCTGGTCTCATGTGATGTTATTTCTGTGTGCAGGTTTGGGCCCCTCTAATATTTTCCACGTGTAAATTATTATGTATCTCTCCCGCCTGCGCTCAAGAGAATACCGATTTAGGCTCTTTAGTCGGTCCCAGTAGTTTAGATGTTTTACTGAGTGGATTCTAGCAGTAAAGGATCTCTGCACGCTCTCCAGGTCAGCAATTTCTCCAGCTTTGAAAGGTGCTGTCATTGTGCAACAGTACTCCATTCCACTCAATCTTCATTGTTAGTTGCCGATAAGCACTTGGAACAGTAAATCTTTCCGGCGGAGTCTCTTCGCTGGTCCAGTTGGCGAGAATAGTCTCTCTGCCCTTTGTTCTTTTCGCATTGAACATATATTCATGCTGCTCTACCAGTGTGTGATCCTGGTAGAGGTCCAGACCAAAAATGATGACAGGTGTCCTGTGGGTATGAGCAGGCGGTGGTGGTTTCCTCATTGTTATACCAGCAAGCTCTTGAGTACAGAAACATTGCACCATCTCATCAGTACTGTTCATATGAACATGGTTTGCATGTCTATTCGCCAACCAATACCCACCACCAGGGTGTTTTTTGGCAGCCTCAGCCAACCATGCATATTTTGTTGTAGTTCCCGTGCCCGGGGGACACTGCAGGTTGGTTCTTTTCTTCTCATGGTTACGATTTATGATATTTTTGACTTCTTGTGTCTTCCTCCGGGACGATACAGTTGTCCAAGTAGTTTCGTCACTATCAGGCTCCTCCTGTCCAGCATTTGAGTCCACTGTGAAAGATACCATGCTTGTATCTTCCTCGTGTAGACCACTTGATGTACTAGCACTCTGGTGTGAGGCCACTGAGGCAGCACCTGCCTCTAAGGCAGCAGTCGCCATGCCTCGAGTGTCGCCTGGGCAGGTTCACAGCTTCACACAGCACGAACCACAGAGTTACACATCAACCACACAGCAAAGGGACTCCAATCATATCGCACGATCAGTAGGAAAGATTCACACACTGTTTATGCATGCAGAAGCACTGCTAAGAGGCGGGGCGCGAGGAGTTAGGCCTCTCTGCTCCAC
Organism: Procambarus clarkii; assembly: GCF_040958095.1. NCBI lineage: Eukaryota > Metazoa > Arthropoda > Malacostraca > Decapoda > Cambaridae > Procambarus > Procambarus clarkii. Next base: position 12,840,144 of record NC_091240.1, on the reverse strand, counting down.
ATAAGCTCGCTTGTTTTCAAGGTCACTCAGTCCGAGCTAAGATTCCTGCCAAATGTATCATTTTGTCACATGTGTAGCTCCTTAGCGTGCACAAACACCTTCTGCATACAGTGTAATAAAACTAACCACTGAAAAATTATATATAACACTAACCGTACCGTAGTATTAATATCAGGTAGAGAAGTGTGAGTAAGCTGCTACAGGTCTTCATAGTTTACCTGGATGGTTCAGAGAGTTCATAGTTTACCTGGATGGTTCAGAGAGTTCAGAGTTTACCTGGATGGTTCAGAGAGAGTTCAGAGTTTACCTGGATGGTTCAGAGAGAGTTTAGTTTACCTGGATGGTTCAGAGAGAGTTTAGTTTACCTGGATGGTTCAGATAGAGTTTAGTTTACCTGGATGGTTCAGAGAGAGTTCAGAGTTTACCTGGATGGTTCAGAGAGTTCAGAGTTTACCTGGATGGTTCAGAGAGAGTTTAGTTTACCTGGATGGTTCAGAGAGAGTTTAGTTTACCTGGATGGTTCAGATAGAGTTTAGTTTACCTGGATGGTTCAGAGAGAGTTCAGAGTTTACCTGGATGGTTCAGAGAGTTCAGAGTTTACCTGGATGGTTCAGAGAGAGTTCAGAGTTTACCTGGATGGTTCAGAGAGAGTTTAGTTTACCTGGATGGTTCAGAGAGAGTATATATGTGTGTTAAACGTGTCTTCCTGTTGACCATTAAATTAAATCAATTTATCTGTTAAATAAAAGACGGATTTTATATAAAAAAAATAAATAAATGTTTATTCAGGTAAGGTACATACATACAAGTAATGTTACATTAATGGATCGATATATAGATAGAGCTAGTACATACAATGCCTAAAGCCACTATTACGCAATGCGTTTCGGGCAGCATATCTTTCTGTCTGCCTCTGTTCCTGTGTGTGTGTGTGTGTGTGTGTGTGTGTGTGTGTGTGTGTGTGTGTGTGTGTGTGTGTGTGTGTGTGTGTGTGTGTGTGTGTGTGTGTGTGTGTGTGTGTGTGTGTGTGTGTGTGTGTGTGTGTGTGTGTGTGTGTGTGTGTGTGTGTGTGTCCTCTCTATCTCTCACACTCAGCCCAAGCCAGCCTGCAAATTAGCATCTCTACAACTCACAGCCTCCCGAAAACCTCTGATGTTTAATCTCAGGTTATGGATGCTCTGAGATCACTGGCTAATCAGTATTCCACTGTAATTCCAGACCTATTAGTCGTAATTGTAATTCCAGACCTATTAGAAACATTGCACCATCTCATCAGTACTGTTCATATGAACATGGTTTGCATGTCTATTCGCCAACCAATACCCACCACCAGGGTGTTGTTTGGCAGCCTCAGCCAACCATGCATATTTTGTTGTAGTTCCCGTGCCCGGGGGACACTGTAGGTTGGCTCTTTTCTCCTCATGGTTACGATTTATGATATTTTTTACTTCTTGTGTCTTCCTCCGGGACGATACAGTTGTCCAAGGAGTTTCGTCACTATCAGGCTCCTCCTGTCCAGCATTTGAGTCCACTGTGAAAGATACCATGCTTGTATCTTCCTCCACTTTATTGCAAGTTTTTATATACGGAGCCCGAGTGGCAACTCATCTGACGTCACCGGTTGAGTTCATTACCAGCGAAGCATCTGATTGGTTGGTTAGTTTACTCACGCCACAGGCAGGGTTCATTATCGGCACCTGATTGGTTGCTCACATTACCATACCGGCACCTGATTGGTTACGCACATAATGACGTCATATTACCATACCGGCACCTGATTGGTTGCTCGCACTACTGACGTCACAATATATACCATACCAGCACCTGATTGGTTGCTCACACTACTGACGTCACGTAATATGCGATATTCAGTATCGTGGACAGAACCAAAAAAAAATTACCAATTAAATCCAACTAGCGCGTGAATAAATAAAGACAGAGCGGACTAATTGTTCCAATTTGTCTTTGTAACTTGTTGCATTAAGTGGGGCTAGGTATCCTAAGTCTCCTTGTTTCACTTTTTTACTTAATTTTTAACTTACTCTATACTAGTCATTTACTGGACTTAATTAATTGAGTGCATTAATATTTCTTTAGGTCTTATTAATTATACAGTCATAACTGAACTATTTATAGTTAATAATCATTAGCTTAAATTTGCCTATGTTTATTATTCAACTTTTTCTTTGATTTCATTTATTACCTAGTTTGCCTAGCCTCGCCATACTCCCTTACTCCATTGTACCCCTGGCTTTGCCTGTGTCTCAAATTGCAAATTGTTACTTACAGTGTACCTGAGAGTACTTGTAAGCAATCTACCTCATTTTTTCAATTTTTTGCTCAATTTGTTTTTGTATTGTATAGTCTTGTTTATAGCTTTGTTTTGTTTATGTTTTTTCTTTGATTTCATTTACTACCTAGGTTGCCTAGCCTCGCCATACTCCCTTACTCCATTGTACCCCTGGCTTTACCTGTGTCTCAATAATGCAAATTATTACTTATAGTGTACCTGAGAGTACCTGTAAGCCCCTTGTAAGCTACCTCATTTTTTCTTTTGTTGTTCATTTTGTGTTTGTTTTGTATAGTCTTGTTTATATAAGTTTAAGTTAAAAGCGAAGCTATACCTAATAAATTCCCTGTAACCTACCTTACCCTTCTATTGTCAATCAATGTCTGTTTTTTTCTTTAAAGAGCGCTGTTTGTCGACATAATTGTATTTGTGCTGCTTTTTCATCTATGTTTTCATTTCTTGTTTTCATTCTACTCATTATGCTCAATTAGTATTAAGCTTGTCATTTAAGTTTATCATGCCCGAAACGCTTTGCGTAATAGTGGCTTTAGGCATTGTATGTACTAGCTATACCTATAAGTTAAACAATCCTTGTAAATATTTATTGTATGTATGTACCTTACCTAAATAAAATTGTATTGTATTGTATTGTATTGTATATATTTTTCCCCCTTTTATAGCATAATTCTATTTTGTAATTTGCCATTCTTGCCTTGTTTTCCTGCAACCAGCCTTTTTATGCAGACAAGTATAGACCCAGAACTAAACCTCTTATCCACTATCTATGACAATCATCACTTTAATGATCTAAATTGCAGATATTTTGCAGCACATGATGTAAACAATGTATTAACTCATAATCACAATATCTCTGTAATCAACTTGAACGTTAGATCCCTAGGTAAACACTTCGATGATGTTAGTGCCTTGATTGAAACTATTGACAACAAATTCTCTTTTATTATACTTACTGAAACATGGTTGAAAGAGGATACTACTCAACTCTTTAACATGCCTAACTACTCGGCAATTCACAACTGTCGTCAACTTCAGAGAGGTGATGGCACTGCTCTTTACTACCACCAAGAACTAACATGCTTAAAAGTAATTAGAACTAGAGACTGCTGTGGGGAGTATATCTTCGCCAGCTTCAGAGTCAAGGGTGCTGAGTCTGTCCTGTCTGTGGGTGCAGTCTATAGAATTCCTAACACTGATGTGTCCGAATTCAACTCAAACCTTAGAAATCTAATACTCGATAACAGACTGAACAAAAACCATCTAATTATCGCAGGGGACTTTAATATTGACCTCTGCGAGCCTGAACACCCTACTGCTGTTAGCTTCCTCAACTGTATGAATTCCTGCTTCCTCATACCCTTAATCACTAGACCTACTAGAATCACTGATAGCACTGCCACGACTCTAGATCACATCTGGACAAACATAACCTCTCCGCTTACTTCAGGTATAATCACCGATAGCACTACAGACCATTACCCCACATTTCTCTTAACTAACATTAGCAAACCACCTCTAGAGTCAAGGGAGTTAAGTTTTAGGCTGCACAATGAAACTGCTATAGACAATTTTATAACTGCTGCTGATAATGTCAACTGGGAGTCCGAGTTAGGTAACATAGGGGACATCAACCTAGCAGTGCAATCTTTTCTTCAAAAAACTCTTAGCCTTTATAACACCCACTGTCCTATGCTTACAAAACAAGTCACAACCAAAAGGCTTAACAATCCCTGGCTTACAAAGGGAATACTTAAATCCATTAATAAAAAACATGACCTTGAGAAGAAGTATAGGTTAGGAATTGTCTCCAAAGAATTCTCAAAGAATTACTCATTATTGCTATCTAAGATAATTAGACGAGCCAAAACTAAATACTACGAAGATAAATTTACCCAAATAAAGAGCAATATTAAAAAAACTTGGAGCACAATTTCACAAATATTGGGATCAAAGAAGACTTTAAATAACAAACCAACACTCCTGTCCTATAACGATGGTCAACTTTCAGCCTCTGATTCTGCTATTGAGTTCAATAGGTTCTTCTCTTCCATTGGGTCATCCCTTGCAAATGATATTCCATCTTCCAGTACTGACGTTAAGGACTATCTTACAGGTAACTATCCACAGTCTCTGTACCTAAAGCCTATTAATTCCACTGACGTCAATGAGATAATCCTTTCCCTTAAAACCAAGTCTAGTGCCCTTGAGGAGATACCAACTTTAATTTACAAAAAAGCCTCCAGATCTTTAGCCCCTGCTATTGCTTTGCTCTTCAACAAGTCACTTGAACTCCAAACCTTTCCAGATATTCTAAAAAAAAGCGAGAGTAACGCCTGTCCACAAATGTGGTGATCTCACAGATGTTAACAACTACAGACCTATATCAATCCTGCCAAACTTGTCAAAAAATTTTGAAAAACTAATCTATAAGCAGCTTTACTCTTATCTAGCCAAACACAATATACTTAGCCCTTGCCAATATGGCTTGAGACCCAAAAAAAGCACTAACGATGCACTTATTAGTATGCTTACAGCTCTTCATACAGCTCTTGATAAAAATGAGTTCCCTGTTGGGTTATTTGTGGACCTGCGTAAGGCTTTTGACACTGTCAACCACCAAAACCTTCTTCTTAAATTACATCATTATGGAGTCAGAGGACACTCCCTGCAATACCTCAAATCCTACCTTACTGACAGGCTCCAGTATGTTTCTGCGAATAATTCAATTTCTCCCACCCTACCCATCAACATTGGTGTTCCTCAGGGCAGCATACTTGGCCCTCTCCTTTTTTGTTTTTTTGATACAGTGCCACATGAAAGATTGATTAAAAAGATAGAGTCTCATGGTATTGGGGGTGCTATATTAAGCTGGATTAGGGCATGGCTATACCAAAGGAAGCAGAGAGTTAGTATAAATGGAATTAAGTCAGAGTGGGAAAATGTTGTAAGTGGAGTGCCTCAAGGCTCTGTCCTGGGACCTCTGTTGTTTATAATATATATAAATGATTTAGATTCAGGTTTGAGTAGCAACATTTGCAAATTTGCCGATGATACGAAAATCGGTAGGGAAATTAATTCGGAGGAGGACTCACTATCACTTCAAGTTGATCTAGATAGGGTTTTGAAATGGTCAAAGGATTGGCAGATGCAGTTTAATGCTGATAAATGTAAAGTTCTGAGGTTAGGTAATGATGATAGAGTTACAAGATACGAGCTAGATGGTGTTGAGATTGCGAAGTCGGATTGCGAAAGGGATCTGGGAGTTATGATTAGTAAGAATTTAAAACAAAAGGATCAATGCATAAATATTCGTAATAAGGCAAATCGGACACTTGGATTTATTAATCGCAGCGTTAGCAACAAGACACCTGGTGTGGTTCTCAAGCTATATCTTGCTCTAGTTAGGCCCCATTTAGATTATGCAGTTCAGTTTTGGTCGCTATATTATAGAATGGATATAAATTCACTTGAACGTGTCCAGCGTAGGATGACTAAGTTAATTCCCCAAATTATAAATCTTTCATATGAAGAAAGATTAACAAAGCTTAAGTTGTATTCACTGGAAAGGCGAAGAGTTAGGGGTGACATGATAGAGGTTTACAAGTGGGTGAATGGATATAACAAAGGGGATATTAATAGGGTATTAAAAGTATCAACACAAGACAGAACTCGAAACAATGGGTATAAATTGGATAAGTTTAGATTTAGGAAAGACTTGGGTAAATACTGGTTCAGTAACAGGGTTGTTGATTTGTGGAACCAATTGCCGCGTAACGTGGTGGAGGTAGGGTCCCTCGATTGTTTCAAGCGCGGTTTGGACAAGTATATGAGTGGGATTGGGTGCTTATAGATAGGAGCTGCCTCGTATGGGCCTTCTGCAGTTACCTTTGTTCTTATGTTCTTACATAGCAATAATGATTTTACATTCTTGTAAAGCCATTAGCACGCATTTCGTTTCAGGCAAGTCCTTAATCTAACAGATAATAGTCATTATAGTGTATTGTCATTATTGTGCATTAATCTAATCTTTGTTTATTGTGTCAAAATTTCTTACAATATAGCTGTAAACATTATTTGTCAATTTTCCTGGAAATTATCTACTTAAAATTATCTGTTAGATTAAGGACTTGCCCGAAACGCTATGCGTGCTAGTGGCTTTACAAGAATCTAAAAACATCAATGCTATGTACTCTCATAACCCAATATACCTTCTTATAAATAAATAAATAAATAAATAAATTCATGAAAACAAGGGAGAGAGGGATCAAGTATTGCTGGCCATGGAAAAAATAAAACGATGGTTCGAATCAAAACAAACCTCAGTGGCCTCCCACGATCGTCGTCGCCCCTAAATCAACACAACAACAACCTCAGTGCTCATCTCGCCATGTTGACTGTCCCAACATTGATACTGGTGCAGTCATCGGGAGGGTAAACCCTTCATGCAAACTGCACCTATACCATCAACAACAAGAAGGCTGCCTCTAGTGCAGTCATCGGGAGGGTAAACCCTTCATGCAAACTGCACCTATACCATCAACAACAAGAAGGCTGCCTCTAGTGCAGTCATCGGGAGGACAACTCCTTCATGCAAACTGCACCTACGATCAAGAAGAAGAGACCCCCTCTAGCAGTCATCGGGAGGATAAAACATTCACGCAAACTGCCGTACTATAAAGAAGAAGGAGAGACTATCTTACGGCCTATTTTAAGGATCTATAAGGATAGCTTGCGGAATAAGTAAGAAAAGCGTCCACTAAAATACTTTTTCTGTAGTTATTATAATATATATATATATATATATATATATATATATATATATATATATATATGTCGTACCTAGTAGCCAGAACTCACTTCTCAGCCTACTATTCAAGGCCCGATTTGCCTAATAAGCCAAGTTTTCATGAATTAATGTTTTTTCGTCTACCTAACCTACCTAACCTAACCTAACCTAGCTTTTTTTGGCTACCTAACCTAACCTTACCTATAAATATAGGTTAGGTTAGGTTAGGTAGGGTTGGTTAGGTTCGGTCATATATCTACGTTAATTTTAACTCCAATAAAAAAAATTGACCTCATACATAGAGAAAAGGGTTGCTTTATCATTTCAAAAGAAAAAAATTATAGTAAATATATTAATTCAGGAAAACTTGGCTTATTAGGCAAATCGGGCCTTGAATAGTAGGCTGAGAAGTGAGTTCTGGCTACTAGGTACGACATATATATATATATATATACATATATACATATATACATATACATATACATATACATACTCATCCCTAACTATGTAAAGCCAGAATTAAATTGGTCAACAAATAAATCAGTTACAGCTCTCAAAACTTGGGACTTTGAATTTTTTGTAGCTGATTTTTTCCCAGATTTCAAACTCTATTTTCATTGTTTCTTTAAGTTGTTTTGATGATTAGGGACCAGATTAGGGCTTTTTTGCTTATGTAAAGTATACCCTAAATATATTCCCTAAATCATTATAATTATATCTATACTTTGTTTTTTTGGGGGGTAATTTTTTCTTGACTTCATTTATACACACACATTGACGTACAACTTTCACATACTTGAGTGCGAATGCCAAACAATGTTTATTACAGCATACAAGTAAATTCATGAATTTGAACTGCCTTATTCATTGTCAATAACTTCAACTTCAATTAAATCTATAACTAAAATTTCAACTTACTTCAGTATCCAAAAATCTAGTTTCTGACCGATTCTCACCATTTTTACATATAATGTGCACAGCTGTCTGTTCTACAATCCCTATAGAATTGATTTTTCATAAACTCTAAACGTTTGGAGTTATGAATTTTTGTTGTCTAAATTTGCGCATATTTCAAATGCCATATTAACACACTACACACAGAAATCACAATAACGTGATGCATTAAATGAACAAAACTCGGTTTCAATTCTTTTACCATGTTGTAGCTCAGTCGATTAAGGCAGCGTCTGGGATGCTCCCGGACGCAGGTTCAAATCCTCGTCACGGCTCTTCTGGATTTGGCCATATTAAAAAATTTTTTTTACAGTAAACTATACTGAAAACCTATATTCTATATATATGAAAATGAAGATTATATGCTATTTTGAGAGAATAATAACACCAAATGAACAGTTGGTGATATTTTTATATTTTTGCAGCTGATTTCAAAATCTGAAGTTTTCAATATTCAATTTTATAATTATTTTTTATTTTCTTGTTTTTCAAGTTACACTGGTATCAAAGTTGGAACATTTGCTAGTAGATTATTCACAAAACATTTGAAGGAATTTCAGAAAATGTTAAAAACTCAGTTCAGTGTCACACATCATATGAGGTTTTGCGCAGTTTAAGGGTTAATCCTATGTTCCCTGGAATATGACCCCACAAAAAATCGTTTAACAACCAAGTACCCATTTTACTGTTTAGTTAAACAGAGGCTACAGTTAAGGATTTGTGCCCAGTAAATCCTCCCAGAGCAGGATACAAACCCAGGACAAAGCGCTCGCGAAACGCCAGGGGAGTGTCTTAACCACTATACCACAGGGACTGCATCTTGTGTGCATGTTCCTTGTATACACGTACATGTCTCTTGTATTCTGTTTTGTAAATACATTCCTTTAATGTTATCTTGTTGTAGACTGCATTGTAACTATTAAGTTATGTTTAATGTTATCCTCTTGTGGCCTATAATGTAAATACTATACATGCCTCCAACATCACCCTCCTCTTCAATTTGCTCTATTTCTTCTGCTAAAACAGATTTAGATTGCTGCATATTAATTGAGAATTTTGGGTTCCTTGTAATTAATACTAAACATATAATCTTTTCAGGTAAATGATAAAAGTACAGCACTTTAAACAACTGCATTCTCTGAAGATACTGCCCCGAAATTTTGAAAACAAGTTTTAAAACTGTAATTTTTTTTCAAGTGTTGCATTTAAGCTCTCAAAAGCTCTGTTTATAAGATGTTAAAAAAACAGTACTAGAAGAAACTTGCATGCCATAAAAATATTGATTTAAAAATTGGCTAATACATCCAAGTATGATGGCAGAATTTGTCTGGTAGCATTATCTTATAAAATTAAAGTACTTTGAACTCAAAGAAATAAGTCATCAGAAGCAAAGAAATAATACCTAGTACTACTTATACAAATATTATAAAAATTAAATAATGAAATTGGCAGATATTTGAAGATGAACATGGAGACTACTATATATATTGATTCACAAAATGGCAGAAACAGCTATGAACAAGAGCACATTGGTGCTGGTGCAGGTAGTAAAGACAATGCAAAGGGGTCAGAAAGCAAAGGCTGTCCCAAGAGGTCAGAAAGTATTGAACAGAGATTCCATAAGTATCATGAAGAGAAGCCTACAAAAGCAGCACCCACCTTAGACTATTTTGGTAAGCAAATAATAGGGATTAGATATTGGTATATTATATACATATGGATAACTCAAATGCCTACTGCTTGAAGGTGTAGGGATGTGGTGACCTCACTGACGTCTACTGTGTGGTGCATTTACCCTTACTTTCAATACTTTATAAGGGTTGGGGGGAGTGGGCTTGGAACTCATCTTCCCACAAATTTCTTGTCACTTAACCCCTGCACTGCACACCTGTTTTTGGCAAAAACTTCATAGTGCAATTCTTAAGGACATATTTTTGTTGTTTTTATAAATATTCAGGTAAAGTTAATGTCAAAATGTTTCCAAACTCAACCATTTTCATTTCAAAACACAAAGAGTGATGAAAACATTAAAAAAAACATTGAAATATAGCCTAATTAAAAAAAAAATAGTACAACTCTCAGAACGAGATTTCTCGATTGGCGCAGCACAGTGGTTATAGGTCAAAATGTTATAAAAACAGAAGAAGAAAATAAAAGAAGGAAGGAAGAAGTAAGTCTGTTAATAAATAAAGAACAGTAAGTGAAATTCAAGTGTGAAATAGTAGAAGTATCATGTGTTACTGCATATGCACAGTGCAATGACAGAAATGAGATTAACAAAAGTTTGAGAAAGCTTAGAGAATGATATTAAAAGGATTCCAAGGAGTTATAGAAAAATTGCAATGGGTGGTCTGAATGGAAAGTGAAAATAGATATGATGTTAACATAATACTGTAGGTGAAATAGTTGTTATAGGAATAAATGGATCTAGATAGAAATATTTATGTAATGAAAAAATTATGTTCCATACATATTATTATCACATAATTCAAGTGTAAAGATATGCATACAACATTTGTATACATACACATAGCATTTACATATGGTACATACATATACAGTACAGTACAATATATTGAATTCTTTGTTATCTTTCAGAGGAGGAAATAGAGCTGGATTTACTCAATATGGAAGTCTTCAAAGTGGTAGGTGCTGAAGAACACACCAGGGACACACAAATTACACACACAAGTACTCCAAAAACAGATAAAAGCAGCAGCAGCAGCAGAGAGATTGGGGATAAAAAAAGTCAAGTTCATAGCTCTAAAGATTCTCCAGAATTACGTAATGAGCGAAAGAGTAGCGAGTCCTCCAGAAGATATACGAAAGATGGTTCAAGAGGATCAGAAAATTATTGTCATAGATACAATACACGCCATAATCAAAGGAAAGGTCATTCAGAAACATTAGTCGATGAGCAATATTCTGCTAGGTTGGTTAGCCAGAGAATAAAATATTCAAAAAAAATAAAAAAATGTAAGCAGTCATTGGAATATTTTATACAGAAAGGTAAAGCCGAAGAGGATGCTGTTGATTCAAAAAGAGAGGTTGGCAAGTGTAAGCAGGTGAATGAAGTGTCTCAGCAGGTGAATGGAGTAGCTCAGCAGGTGAGTGAAGTGTCTCAGCAGGTGAGTAGAGTAGCCCAACAGGCAAGTAAAATGTCCCAGCAGATGTCCGAAGTGCCCCAGCAGATGCAGAAAGTGTCCCATCAGGTGAGTGAAGTGTCCCAGCAGGCGAGTGAAGTTCCCCAGAAGGCGAGTAAAGTTCCTCAGAAAGCTAGGAAAGTTCCCCAGAAGGCAAGGAAAGTTCCCCAGAAAGTGAGGAAAGTTCCCCAGCGGGCTAGGAAAGTTCTCCAGCAGGCAAGTGAAGAATCCAAGGGAGAGAATGAAGAGGTGATCAAAGTGTCCAAGGGGGTGATTAAAGTGTCCATGGAAGCAAATGAAGAATCCAAAAAAGAGAGTGAAGAGGTGATCGAAGTGTCCATGGAGGCAAATGAAGAATCCAAGGGAGAGAGTGAAGAGGTGATCGAAGTGCCCATGGAGGCAAATGAAGAATCCAAGGGAGAGAGTGAAGAGGTGATCGAAGTGTCCATGGAAGCAAATGAAGAATCCAAGGGAGAGAGTGAAGAGGTGATCGAAGTGTCCATGGAGGCAAATGAAGAATCCAAGGGAGAGAGTGAAGAGGTGATCGAAGTGCCCATGGAGGCAAATGAAGAATCCAAGGGAGAGAGTGAAGAGGTGATTGAAGTGCCCATGGAGGCAAATGAAAAATCTAAGGGAGAGAGTGAAGAGGTAATCGAAGTGTCCATGAAAGCAAATGAAGAATCCAAGGGAGAGAGTGAGGAGGTGATCGAAGTGCCCATGGAGGCAAATGAAGAATCCAAGGGAGAGAGTGAAGAGGTGATCGAAGTGTCCATGGAGGCAAATGAAGAATCCAAGGGAGAGAGTGTAGAGGTGATCGAAGTGTCCATGGAGGCAAATGAAGAATCCAAGGGAGAGAGTGAAGAGGTGATCGAAGTGCCCATGGAGGCAAATGAAGAATCCAAGGGAGAGAGTGAAGAGGTGATCGAAGTGTCCATGGAGGCAAATGAAGAATCCAAGGGAGAGAGTGAAGAGGTGATCGAAGTGTCCATGGAGGCAAATGAAGAATCCAAGGGAGAGAGTGAAGAGGTGATCGAAGTGTCCATGGAGGCAAGTGAAGAATCCCAGCAAGAAAGTCTTGATCACAAGAAGGAGAATGCGGAACTTAAAGCTGATATTGACTCTGTACAAGATGACTCCATGTCTAAATGTAAAACTGGAATTTCTAAGATAGGAAACTTCATACAGGAACTCAAGACTCGTGACTCTGAAGACAAGGATGGCAAGTTAAAAATGGACAGTGAAGGTTCTAAAAAGGAAGATATTATTTTTATAAAAGCAGTAAAAACCAATAAGACATCTGAGGGTGTTGAGCAAAATGATAGGATATCTCTGAACAAAGCTAAGGATTCTAGATTGGGTAAGTCAAAGAAATCTAAACAAGAAGATTTTAAACATCCTGAAAACAAGGATGGCAAGTTAAAGATGGACATTGAAGGTTCTAAAAAGGAAGATATTATTTTTATAAAAGCAGTAAAAACCAATAAGACATCTGAGGGTGTTGAGCAAAATGATAGAATATCTCTGAACAAAGCTAAGGATTCTAGATTGGGTAAGTCAAAGAAATCTAATCAAGAAGAAAGGAAATTGCACAAGGATGATATGGAGGAGGACAAGAAGACAACACTGAAAATTAAACTTTCTAGAGAGCAGGAAAATATAGATTTTAAGTCCAAGAAAGAAATTAAAGATGCTAGGAAGAATTCATCAACTTTGCAGAATGATCCCTGTGACATGGAAGAGATGATAGACAAATACTTAGAGTCTATAAGGAAAGAATATTCAACAACAACAACAACAAAGGAACATGTACCTGATAATGATGAAGTATGTAAGAAGGTGAGTAATCTTTTCATGTTTTCTCAGTTTATATATATGTTCAAACTGATGCTCTTGATGTGACCATTGACCACAGACAAATAAATCCAATTGTAATACAGTGGGGCCTCGATTTACGATGGTAATCCGTTCCCAGAGACGCATCGTAAGTCAAAATATTGTAAGTCGAAACGATTTTTCCTATAAGAAATAAAGGGAAATGAATTAATCCGTTCCTGACCCCGCAAAAAAATTAACTTCAAAGTAAATTTTATACCTAATTCACCCAAATCTTCACTACAAAAAGTATGTATAAGTTATTACTTATCTTTACTGATGACTCCTGTTGCCGTATGGAAGATGGTGAGAAGGGGGGAGGGGGGAAGGTGTTACTGATTAGAAGGGGAGTCCGCTTCCATTATAACATCAGGCAGTGATGATTTCTCAGGGGTACACTCTCCTGCATTTTGCCTGCATACCACTAGACCTGGTTGTGGTTCACTGCTAGTTTATCTCACTAAAAATTGATCTAGCGACACTTGTTTTTCCCTTCGTTTTAACATTTGTCTGTAATGATACATCACAGTGTCATTGAAAAGGTTAAGGCAACGCCTACTGCAGCTTGATTTGGGTGAGTTGTTTCATCAAAAGTTTTCAGTTCTTCCCATGCTGCACACATTTTCTTTATTTTTGAGGAAGGGATATTCTGTACTGCCTCTATGATCATCCTCACATATGTTTTCATATGTTCAACCTTACCACTTATTTTCTTGGGACCCATGGCATGATATATAATAGTCAGTTTTATGTTCAAAAAGCAAAAAAAAATCACCAAAAAAAAAATAGAATTTCTTATATGCGTGATTGTCACTAAGCGGGCGACTCTAGTAAACTGAGGCAGGTCGGCCCGTGCGACCGGGAACCATGCGCTCAGTCAACCCCAACGTGTATCAACAAATATCGTTAGTTGACGACACTATCGTAAGTCGAATCGCATTTTCCGATCAAATTTATATTGTAACTCAAAATTATCTTAAGTCGGGGCAATCGTAAGTCGAGGAGCCACTGTATATACACATTCCATATTGTTCTATACTTAAAAATTATTATATTAGGGAATGTGTGTGTATTTCCTAATGCTAGTATCATTTAAAAATGCAATTGAATGAAGATTTTGTTGCAGCAAAGTTTTCCATTTGTGGCTTCAACTTTTTTATTTGGTTGAAGCTACTATCACTGATATCAGTGATCAGTAACCTGAAGCTATTATCACTGATCTAGTTTTATACTACTAGGTGCCATCAGTTGTGGAGTTATATTGGCTTATCGGGGACCAAAAGGTTGTTTTGTTCTTTCTCTAGTGACTGTTTCAGGACCGTCATCTTATGCCGAATACTGTCGTCTCGTATTGTGTGGCGTTGGCGGAGCCGCTGCAGCTTGCTTTCAGTATTGATGTTACTTCTGCACTGTTTCACAAGCTTTCTCAGGCACTGTTTTACGTCCGGCCTGCTCATGCACCATCTGAGCCGTCCTGGTACTTGGACAGAGTGCTCTCATATCTGTTTTCTCCTAGGTTTGTTGTAGCCCCTTCGGTTCAGGATTGTTTTTCCAAAGCTCTTTTCCTGTTGGCATTGGCCTCTGGAGGTGGGGTTGGGGAACTTCATGCTCGCCTCCACCAAAGGGGTTTCTGCTCTTTTGGTCGTGGTGATAGATTTGTTCGTTTGCAGCCGTCTCCTTCATTTCTGGCGAAGAAGGAGACTGCTGCTTCCCGAAGGGATCTTTGGGTTGTTGATGCTTGGTTGGTTAGGCCGGGGGTGCATTTTGTTTTTGTCCGGTTGCGGCTCTCTGCCGTTGTTGGCACGCCACGGCTTCTGGGTTCGTGGACGCGCTTTGGGTTGCTCCGGTTCCCTTCCTCCCTGTTCGAGGGTGCTGGTCTCCCAGGTCGTCCGCGGGGTTCTTAAGGCTCTCCAGCCTGCGGTCTATCTCCATGCCCATGACGTCCGCAAGTTTGCGGCTCTTGCCGCCGTCTTTGGTACTGTGTCCTGGGAGGACGTTCAGGCACGGGGAATTTGGCGGTCGGACAGGGTCCTTGGCTGTTCGTTACCTTGTGTGCGTGCCTGGGCCCAGTTGGGCCTGTGTCGCTTTGGGTCGGCGGATGCGGCCTGTTGTCTCGACTTCGGGTTGAGTAGTGTGCGGCGACCACCTCCCAGGTCAGTCCCTATTCTTTTCCTCTGTGGGTAGTTAGCTTTGAGGACCCGTAGGGGCTCCCCCCAGAAAACCAGTGTTGAATGTAATGAAACGCCATTTTATGGGTGAGTCCCGGAGGCTCCCCGGATTCCTTCCCTCCCTCCGGTCGGCAGTTTTTCGCGTGTTTTGACATCCAGCCTCAAAACTGGGGTGTGGATCGCCGGCGTGATAGGTCTGGAGCTACCCCTTCCCCCTCCCGGGAAGGGGGGAGCTGCACAGACAGCGGCGCGATGATGGGTGACGTCATATTAGTTTGCTCATTTGTGTTTGGGGAGTTCTATCCACTCGTTCGGTTTTTGGTTGCAATTTTCACCAGAATAGGGGTTTGTTTTGGGACGCCTACCTTTCTGGGTGCCTAACCCGGTCGATGGCAGACATTGAATACTTCCAACCACACGGGGGTTTCTATAGGCCATTGCTCCCCTTGCCTCTCTGAGGGGGCCAGGTTCTGGCTCGTGGTCCCCAGTAGGCCCATAAGAACTCCATACACATGAATGATGTCAAAGTCTAACATTAGCATATCAGCCTGGTAAGCTCCAGGGAGCCTCCGGAACTCACCCAGAAAATGGCGTTTCATTACATTCAACGCTGGTTATTTTTATTTCCGATACGTTACACGGTGACGTTATGCTCGTTTGCTCGTTTTCATTTGGGGAGTGGTACCAGTACCACTAGTTCAGCTTCAAGTAGCAATATTTTAACCAGAATAGGAGTTTGTTTTGGGTGCCTGACCCAGTCGAGAGCAGACATGGAATGCTTCCAACCACACGGGGGTTTCTGTAGGTCATTGCTCCTCTTGCCTCTCTGAGGGGGCCACCTTCTGGCTCGTGGTCCCCAGTAGGCCTAGAACTCCATGCGCATTCACTAATGCCAAGGGTCTAATACATTCATATCAGCCCCGTTAGCTCCGGGGAGCCTCTGGGTCTCACCCAGAAAATGGCGTTTCATTACGTTCAACACTGGTTTTTAATCTACTCACTTACCGTCATCTACCCAATCATCATCATCTCCTACCCTCAAATTCATTTGAATGCACTCTTTTTCACCAGTCTAAGCCATTTGTTCAGTGTGCCCAAACATCTCTGTATGTTCTCCTAAATCTTGTTGTTTACTGTATTGACTTTTGTACATTACAAAATGTTAGAAAAAGAGCTATTGCCCATACATGGCATTACTTGTTGATAACGATTTTTTACAAATGAGCAGGACTATTAAATATATAATGTATTTTATGTATTTTATTAATCAACATGACTGTAGTAATTGTATATTTTATTTACAGGTACCTGTAATTGGTGAGCCACATATGTACAGGTTTAGTAAGGTGGTTATAATTGGAGATTCTCGCATCAAGCCATTGGAAGATGTTGGGATGAAGAGCACATTTGGCCCTCTAGAGATCAAGTGTGTGCCAGATTTGACCTTTGATAATCTGAAGGAAGCTGTTAAGCATAATGTTGATAAAAGCAATTGCCCTCGAGGAATCTTGCTCATTTGTAGTGTTGGCATCTATGATATGATTGAGTTAAATAACAATGTATCCTGTGAGAAAATGCTTGATCATGAACCAATGAAGCAAATCTCTGATACACAACATTCTATGAAAAATAAAAACCATTTCTCTTTTTGGGTTAACCTTCGTACAGATTTAAAGAAATTATTCTGTAAAAATTCGATGATCTTTTTTACCACTATTCTTCCCGTTCACATTTCTAAATTTAATAAATGCCAGGCACAAGCTCATAAAATGGCTACTGGACACAACCCAGGTTATAGCAAGAAGAAAAGGAAATTGTGGACGTCAAAAATGATGAATATAGACTTTTCTGTTAATTCTGAGGTGAGCAAATTCAACTCCCATGTCTCAGTATTAAGTGTGAGAGGAGATAGGAAAACAATTATTTTTAATCTTTTGCCAAATGTGAGAGAAGATGGGCAAATTTTTTTTGCAAATTCTTTACCTCCTAATCCACATTATAATATTGATGATGGTTTAAACCCGTCAAGAGATGCAACACAAAATTATATGGTTCCCATGCTAAAATATACCATTAAGCAGTATCATATGAACAGGTACCAGGAAGTTGTGCTTATTGGTGATTCCAGATTACAAAAAGTGGAAAAAGGTTGGCATAAATGTGATGGAGAGATGATCACTATATTTACACAGTGCAAGTTGTCCTTCCGAGCTTTGACTGAAGACAACCCCATTGTGAAGGAAATTTCAGGCAAGAAGGATGCACTTATAGTTCTTAGTTTAGGCATGTATGATATTATAAACTTTGTTGCAGAAGATGGGTGTGACTCCCATAAGATGAAATTGGAATTACCCTCATTATGTTTTGAGAACTTGGACTCTAGTGATAAACTCTGGAATGACTTTGTTAACTCACTGAAGAGCGTTGACGAACTTCTCCGTAAAGTAACGACTAACTGTGATGTTATAATCACAACCATTTATCCATTTGATTTTCTGACCTTACAGAACTACTTGGTCAAGAGACACGCTGAAGAAACTGGACACATTGTAACAATTCCTTCACAATCCATGGAAATAAAGGAAAAATTGAACAGGATTGAGGATTTCATGTTAATAGTAAATAAGTTTGCTTTTACACTTGCTGAAGAGAAACAGTTACCTGTCTGGGACTTTAATAGTTTGGTGTTTAGTGCTTACAAATCAGCAAATTATGTTCCTCTGTTTGATGGTTTTCATCCAACTGCATTTGTTGCAAGGAGGATAGCTAAAGCTTGTGTGAAGCTTGCTGATAATTCTTTGTATGTTTGCTGTTCCAATTTCAGTATTGTTGAAATGGAGGATGAAGCTGAATTTGACAAGAAGCTTCATATGCGCCAGCCAGATTTATCTACTGTATTGGAAATCTTTGATGTGTCTGTCTCTCCAATTTGTAATGAGACTGTAGTTAAAAGAAAATGGAAAAACACCGAAAATGATAGTAATGTCATAGTCACCATGTCTGAATGTGAGCCCTCAGCTGCTGGGGAAGATACATTAGCAGTCAATGTAAATAAAATAAAAGACTGTATTTGTCCAGGTGCCTTGAGCTCAAAAATTAAAAATTGTGTGCGTGAGAAAAGAGAAGACAATCTTGAGAGAGAAAACAGTGTCAGTCAGAATCCTCTCTTTGATCCTTTCTCTCCATCTTCACTGCAATTGCCATCTCTAGATAATGAAGAGAAAGATTCTGAATTTCATGGTGAGGAAACTGGGTCATTTAAAAAGTATAAATTGGCAGGAAATTACACGGTAAATTATACTGAAAGTAACTTCAGCTGTTCCCAGAATAGCACTCCTGATCTGAGGCCTACAATATATTTTAGTCAACCCAAAAGTAGTGAAGGAGTTAGCAAAAGTTATAGTCCTAGCATTGGCTATAATCCAGAGAGACAATATAGTCCCGAGAGAGAAAATAATCCAAAGAGGGTGACTAGCTCATGGAGTTATGGTAGCAGAATCAATCACTGCAGTGGAGATAGGTCGTACAGTGCTGGAAGTAGTAATTATGACAAATCTCTTTCTAGTCCGGAAAGGATAAGGCGGGAGAGATGTCACACTCCTGTTAAACAATACCCTTTAGATAGAGATGGGACATGGAGGCAAAGTCCATCAAGAAGTTCAAGTAGAGGTGAAATAGGGAGGCAGAGTCCAAGAAGAAGTTGTAGTAGAGATAAGATAGGGAGGCAGAGTCCAAGAAGAAGTTGTAGTAGAGATAAGATAGGGAGGCAGAGTCCAAGAAGAAGTTGTAGTAGAGATAAAATATGGAGGCAGAGTCCAAGAAGAAGTTGTAGTAATGATAAGATAGGGAGGCAGAGTCCAAGAAGAAGTTGTAGTAGAGATAAGATAGGGAAGCAGAGTCCAAGAAGAAGTTGCAGTAGAGATAAAATATGGAGGCAGAGTCCAAGAAGAAGTTCTAGTAGAGATAAGATAGGGAGGCAGAGTCCAAGAAGAAGTTGTAGTAGAGATAAAATATGGAGGCAGAGTCCAAGAAGAAGTTGCAGTAGAGAAAAGATATGGCGGCAAAGTCCAAGCAGAAGTTGTAGTAGAGATGAAACATGGAGGAAAAGTCCAAGAAGAAGTTGTAGTAGTGATGAAACATGGAGGAAAATTCCAAGAAGAAGTTGTAGTAGAGATGAAACATGGAGGAAAAGTCCAAGAAGAAGTTGTAGTAGAGATGAAACATGGAGAAAAAGTCCAAGAAGAAGAAGTTGCAGTCCAGTCCAACACTATGCACATAGCTCAAGTGATCAGGTCAGCAGTGAGCATTTGAGAAAAGATAGGCACCACAGTCCATGGAAGAGAGAGATGCACTCACCTTCACTTTCTCCACATTCGAAAAGGTATGAATATACTTTGGTTTATATCTTGCCCTTAACTTTTTTCTGGCATAATCCTGTGAGTTGAGGACATCTTTATTCAGTATGGAGTAAAGTTTGATGACTTTCCCGACCCTTCTCACTCTCTTGTACATTATCTTCTTTCCCCTTCTCTTTCCTTTCTCCATTTCCTATCTCACCCTGCTTTTCTTTATTCTTTCAATCTTATTATTCAGCCCTATCCATTTCTACTCTCCTCTTCTATATC
The DNA here is from genome assembly GCF_040958095.1 of Procambarus clarkii. Classification (NCBI taxonomy): domain Eukaryota; kingdom Metazoa; phylum Arthropoda; class Malacostraca; order Decapoda; family Cambaridae; genus Procambarus; species Procambarus clarkii. The sequence continues at coordinate 12,820,288 of NC_091240.1, read as the reverse complement.
CTTCCCCTCCTTTTCTGGGGGGAGCCCCTACAGCTCCCCGGAGCTATCCAGGCTGATATGGATACCTTAACTATTTTGCATCAGTCAATGTGGGTGGAATTCTAGGCCTACCGAGGACCACGAGCCAGAACCTGGCCCTCTCACAGAGGCACGAGGAGCAATGGCCCATAGAAATGCACATGTGATTTCAAACATTCTATATCTGCCATCAACCGGGACTTGCTTGATACCTGCTTGATGGGGTTTTGGGAGTTCTTCTACTCCCCAAGCCCGGCCCGAGGCCAGACTTGACTTGTGAGAGTTTGGTCCACCAGGCTGTTGCTTGGAGCGACCCGCAGACCCACATACACATCACAGCTCGGTTAGTCCGGCACTCCTTGAAAAAAATAATTTAGTTTTCCCTTGAAGATGTCCATGGTTGTTCCAGCAATATTTCTGATGCTTGCTGGTAGAATGCTGAACAACCACGGACCTCTGATGTTTATACAGTGTTCTCTGATTGTGCCTATGGCACTTTTGCTCTTCACTGGGTCTGTTCTGCATTTTCTTCTATATCGTTCACTCCAGTACGTTGTTATTTTACTGTATAGATTTGGGACCTGTCCCTCCAGTATTTTCCATGTGTATATTATTTGGTATCTCTCTCGTCTCCTTTCTAGTGAGTACATTTGGAGAGCTTTGAAACGATCCCAATAATTTAGGTGCTTTATCTCGTCTAAGCGTGCTGTATATGTTCTCTGTATTCCCTCTATTTCAGCAATTTCTCCTGCTCTGAAGGGGGAAGTGAATACTGAGCAGTACTCAAGATGGGACAACACAAGTGATTTGAAGAGTACAACCATTGTGATGAGAGCTCTGGAATTGAAGGTTCTCATAATTCATCCTATCATTTTTCTGGCTGACGCAATACTTGCTTGGTTATGCTCCCTAAACGTTAGGATGTCGGACATCATTATTCCCAAATCCTTGACATGATGTTTTCCTTCTATGGGCAGATTCGATTGTGTTTTGTACCCTGTATTATGTTTCAGATCCTCATTTTTGCCATATCTGAGTACCTGGAATTTAACACCGTTAACCACTTAACTGCGCCAACCGAGAAAACTCTTTGATTTTTTGGTACCAATTCTAAATGTGTGATTACCTAAGTGATTACCTAAGTGTAGTTACAGGGTGAGAGCTACGCTCGTGGTGTCCCGTCTTCCCAGCATTCTTTGTCATATAACGCTTTGAAACTACTGACGGTCTTGGCCTCCACCACCTTCTCACCTAACTTGTTCCAACCGTCTACCACTATGCTTGCGAAAGTGAATTTTCTTATATTTCTTCGGCATCTGTGTTTAGCTAGTTTATATCTATGACCTCTTGTTCTTAAAGTTCCAGGTCTCAGGAAATCTTCCCTATCGATTTTATCAATTCCTGTTACTATTTTGTAACATAGTAACAGGAATACATATTACAGCGTTGAATGTAATGAAACGCCATTTTCTGGGTGAATCCCGGAGGTTCCCCAGCAACCCTCTCTCCCTCCGGTCTACGGTTTTTCGCGTTTTTGATATTCAGCCTCGGAACTAAGGTGTGGATCGCCAGCGCGAGGGTCTGGGGCTCTCCCTTCCCCCTCCCAGAGACGGGGGGAGCTGCGCAGACATGCAGAATGGCTCGTGTGATGTCATGGTTGTTTGTTCATTTTTCTTTTGGGGAGTTCTGTCCACTTGTTGGAGATTTTTGTTGTTTTTACCAGAATTGGGGTTTGTTTTGTGGGGATCACCTTTCTGGGTGCCTGTCCCTGTTGATGGCAGATATAGAATGCTCGAAATCACATGTGCATTTCTGTGGGCCATTGCTTTTTTTGCCTCTGTGAGGGGGGCCATGTTCTGGCTCATGGTCCCCCGGTAGGCCTAGAACTCCACCCACATTGACTGATGCAAAATAGTTAGGGTATCCATATCAGCCTGGATAGCTCCAGGAAGCCTCCGGAACTCACCCAGAAAATGATGTTTAATTCTCAATCGATTTCATTCTCAATCGACTTGAGAATGGTCCAGGACGGACCGAAACGTCGTCGTCCCTTCAACTTCTAGTGTGTGGTTTGGTCAACATACTTCAGCCACGTTATTGTGACTCATCGCCTGCTGATGTTTCATTACATTCAATGCCGTTTTTTTTTTTGCTTTCCATAGATCCTTTTTCCCCTTCTCATCTCCCTCTCTCCATCCCTCCTTTGCCTTTAGACTGTACTTGGTAGATACTTGGCAACTTTTGCAATGAACATTTCCTCATTGTCTTGTCCCATTATCTTCTTACTTTTCCTTGTCTCTATCAAAAAGTTAAAATAGTTGAGTCTTTATATGCAGTGTCTAGTCTTTATACCCTGCACTGTAATACAGGTATATAAATACAGTACCAGTAATTATGAGGGTCTCGGTTGTTTTGGTGCATTATGCTGTCTAGTTTATTCCATCAATAACATGATCCAAGGAGTATGTTATGGATGCCATTCCTCATTCTAATGTCATTGATGCATATCATCATTGCTGTATTTTATGGTTGAATTTCTTTGTATAAATTTTACTTAAACTCTAATGAATTAAACTCTTTTATTATACTCCTATCAACTTTACCATGTGTCACCACCTTTCAGTTTTGTAATAGGAATAGTAAGTACAGTAATAATTGACTGTGTTCTGTGCTGAAATTTGTTGTACTTTATTTTTGGGGGGATTTGGACTTACATCCTGTAAGTCCTAAACATCCTGTTTAGTGTAATTTATTGCTTATTCTATTTGTAATTTATTTATTTCCAGATCACGATCACGATCTATCTCTCGCTCTCATGCCCATTCAAGTAAAGGAAGAAGAGAAGAGCGTGGTTTGAACAGAGGAAGAGAAGAGCGTGGTTTGAAAAGAGGAAGAGAAGAGCGTGGTTTGAAGAGAGGAAGAAGAAAAAAGCGTGGTTCAGAACATTCTGTCATTGTATGTGCCCTGCATTCTTTGCGTGAAGTTCATAACCGTGAGTGTGATAAGTATAGAAAAAAACCATTTGCTCATCCTGATTACACTAAAGAATATCAAAAATTTGTTGACAAGAAGAGGGAGAGAATTCTTTCACTTGGAGGTGATCCAAGCACATATGACACGACAAAAGAATGGGAAATATTTTGGCAGTCTCGTATGGAAACTATATTTAATGAATGTTGGACAGTCAAGAGAGACCAGTGTGTATCAATGTTGCCCGTCAATAAAAGTTTCTCTCATTCACCTTCTCCCTCTTCTAGTTGTTCAGTGTCTTCAGACAGATCATCAGATACTAGCAATTATAACTTTAGTAACATTCTTGGAAAGAAAGCTAAATGTTCTAGATCACCAAGTATAGACAGAAAGAAAAATGTCAAGGAAGTGAAGATAAGTAGAGAGAGAAAAATAAGTAATAGGATAAAATATTTTCAAGACAAGGGAGTACAAGAAGAAGAGAAGATTGATCCCAAACACAGAGACTTCATCAGGAAGGGAAAGAGTCTCAAATGTTCATCAAGTGAGACCTTTTGGGATAATGGTTTTCTCGCTGGAGAGAAAGGAAGTAGTTGTGTTGCGGAAAAGTTGGGTATGAAAAATATGGAAGGAAATATTAATGAACTTTTACAAGTTATTGAACCAGTGAAATCAGTTGAACATATTGCAGGAAATACAGCAAATTCCTTTGTGACTGAACTAATACCTTATATATCAAATGATGCTAAACAGCCCTTCGACAGGAATATTATGGCCGAGTCATGTGAAAAAATTACATTGATGGCTCGGCTATCAAAAAAGACAAGCTGTAGATTACAAGATTCACTAAAAACATCGGGAGTGAGTTTTCCCGAGAAAGAAGAACAGTTGAAACTTAATACAACCAGGCAATTACCTGAAGTGGAAGTCTCTTCCACAACTCTTACAGGATGCTTTACAGCCGAGGTAATTGACGTTTTAGAGTTATTGAGTCATGTAGGAGAGCGGTTAGGGGCATTACAGAGTCCTGTAAAATTATTGCATGAGCAAGCATTAATGTTTAAGTCAAGTGGATTAGATGCAATTAAAATTTTTGATGAAATTGATAACAAAATTCTGTTAAACATGATAGTAGATAAATTAAGAAAGGCACTGAAAGATGGCACACTAAACATCATCCATAAAATCATCACACGGGAAGCTGAAGAAAAACTTAGCCTTTTACTTGAAAAAGAAAAAGATCGATCTTTGCTCCATGATTTAAATGTTGATAGCATAGCTAATGCTTGTCTTGGAAAAAGTTCAGCTGAGACTACAACCTTTATTGAAAATGCTTTGATGTATCTTGGTCACACTAAAGTTCCTCAGGATCAGTTAATGAGAATTCACATGGCAGTTAAGACGGAACAAGCAAAGATATTTTCCCTTTCAAAGAATGTGCCTCAAGGTAGAGATTGTGTAGTTAGTAAACCATTACAGATACCTGTGCCACCAGGAAAGCCAAGTCATCATGATGCAGTGCCAATATCACAACAATACACCTCTGTTCCACCTCCCTCTTTAGGATCTGCCACCTATTCTCAGTCTCACATAAGAAATTTATGTCTGCCTTTTCCTGTTGCTCCTGGACAAGAAGCTGTCCCAAAACCTGTTCACACAATATCACAAGCTCCACCTCAACCTATTGCTAGTACATCACAAACTGCACCACACACTATTGCTTCTACACTACAAATGATACCTCAGCCTGTTCCTCCACCTGTCATTATGCCAGGAAGTCACACTTTTGGCTCTTCAACTCACACTGCAAGAACTGTAGTCAGTGACAAATTGTCATTAACTGATTTTCTTTCTTCAATAGTTCACATTAGTTAAGTTAATGTTCAGTTAATAGTTCAGTTAATGTGAACTGAATTGTGTTAACCAGCTATGTTTATTATTGTACCTTCAAAGCAATATTGCTGCAATTGAAGTGACTACATTTAACCCCTTAACTGCGTGGCCTCCAAATATGACACCCCCCCTAGTGCGCAGGAAAATTTTTCTAATTTTAAAGTAAGTACTTTAGCTGCTATGGTGTCCGTAAGTTCGTGCGTTACGTCGTCATTCCCTGGTTGCCCGTGGCATACGCCCCCGGGGCCGTTAGGGCGCTCGGGGCAGGATGTATGAGTTGCCGTCAATATATTTTTGTTCATTTTCTGCGCACAGTTCCAAATACATTTTATATGCTTTTGCATGTCAATCCTATGTATAATGAACACGTACGCTATATTATGGCCGTAGAACATCCGTACTGTCCGAAGACACTGTGTTACATGTATGACACATGTGTACATATATCCAGCACATATTTCCATTGTATTATGCTAATTTATGTATATATATACAGTCTATTTACACACTATACACTATCACACACTATATACATTCACCATGAACACACCCAGAACTCTGCGAGTGTCAGCTGCCACACCCTCACTCCTCTAACATCCAGTCTCTCCCTCACTCCTCCAACATCTTACTCGCCAACATTGTTCCTCCCACCATACTGTTATTGTTTGTATTACACTATTTACACATGTTATGTATACCTATCTACATGTTTCATTCACCAGAACTATGCAAGTAAGCCGGTATTGTGTCCAAACTTTACAGTGGCCACTATACACTGCAAAAATCACACAGCAGCCAGCAGACGACGCTACGATTATGTCACCTCCCCTCACCAAAATAGCTCCTCAACATACTCCTGTTGCTGTTACTACACTATATACACACATTGTATATACCCATGTACAAATGTGTTCACCATAGCAAACCACTAAGCTAGTATGATTAGCTAAACAAGAGTGGCTGCCACACACTCACAGTGAGGCTACCTCGATTCTCTCCCACGCTCCCTCACTACAATTACTCCTACAATACTACGCACAGTGCTTATTATCACCACAATCCTGCTGTTATCACAATACTGGTCACTAAATCCTGTAAATACATAATTGACCACAAGTTTATTTTGTAAAGGAACCTAAGAAGTCGTTTGAAGACTCCTAGATGGACGAAATAATGCTGTGGTGCTGTGGCTAGTGTTGTGTACATCGTGAATGTTACGGCCCTCTCGGGTCGCAACTGGGTCCTTACTCTGATGTTGTTAGAGGAAGGGTATCCGGCCCCAAGCCAGTAGTGGCTTTCAAGGGATGTGATCCATAACGCAAGTAAATTAAAAGGGGAAGGGAAAGAAAGGCAAAAACTTAATATTATAATTAACACCTTCACCAATAAATATATATATAAGAACGATTACACGGGGGGGGGGGGTGTATAAACACTATAATACACTGTTGTCTTCTTCTGAAGACTCTGGATCTTCTCGGTGCCAAGCTCTCGGTGCTCTCGTGGCCTCACGACGAATCCTTCGAGAAGCTGAGTCTACCCCGGCCACAGGCCAGCCAAAACACAGTTCCACTGGGGGCACCGCCGTGGAGGCTGTCAACCACAAGTCCAGCAGACGGCTGGCAGGTTCCGAATCAGCGACGCTGGTTAGGCCACTCCACGAGCGATACTAGGGTAGCGCCCTAGTCAGGAGCCTCGTGTGATACCACAGATCACTCTCCTTTCCACAATACCCCAGTGGTTAAGCGTCTCCACCAGTCAGTCCCGGGTATGACAATCCTCAAACTGCCGCTTCACAGGCAGGGTAACACCACAGTGTTCATCCGGGAGGCGACTCACAGCTGCTGCAGCAAAACACTTGGTGTCGAGACGGCTGCCTTGGGTAGACTGACTCAACTTCCCTTACAGCAGTCCCAGGTCGACTCTGTAAGCAGACACGTCATCAATAACAGGGACACACTAAAGCACCTCACTTACAGGCTCAGACACAAACGCCCGATGTATCCACTCCATAGATGGCGTGGTTGTCTGGGCACCACCGCACCAGAGGTCAGCAGCGGCTGTGTTGTGAGCTGAACAGGACTGGAAACTGGCCCTCGTGGCCAGTACACCTCGTCCTCACCAGGTGTCGTCGTCCATTTGGAGGGGGTTTCGGGAGCTGACCCACAGATGGCGCGGTCGTCACTGCTCCGTGCTCGGACGCTGGATTCGGGTCCGTAACAGTGAACAGCATTGAATCACTAATATTTGAACATTGTACCCAGTCATCATTACACTCAGGCTCTTCTGTAATACTATCATGGCTAAATAATACAAGTTATATATATTTTGACATTATTAGGGGATGCTGTGGTCACAAGCTGAACAGCAATGCTGTGAGCTCATGCTGCGTGCGCCAGCCTTGGTTGCTCTCTCACTACTGAGGCTCTCAAACCCGGGAATGTGGACCACGATTTTTTTTAAAGATGGCGTCTGTTTACAAGAGCCCTAAAGAAGCTGATGTGAACCCCATGTAGCCGCGGGAGTTTTAAATGGAACTTGAAAAATACAAATACCTGGAGGCGCGTAGCGCACCCCAGACGTGGGCCTGCAGGTGCGTTGCGCAGTTAAAGGGGTTAATTATCAAACAACATCCTTTTAAAAAAGAAAATTATAACATTGTTACCTTGTAATTTGCAAACTTCACATACAGTTTGGCCAACCCAGCATACCAAGATACAAAAATTGTCAAATTAACTTTGAAGGTTGTAAAGAAACCTAATACGATTTCTCTTAAAGCTCTCACAAGAATTTTGTAAACACATAGTCTTTTTGGTAAGAGTACAAAAGTGAGGAATTTAGTTAAGTCAATATTACCATTAAATTGTATGCCAATATAGTATGCTGTACTTAAATATTTCAAAGCTTATTTGCAGCAGCTGGTGTATTTTGTTTGAGTACTACCACAAATAGCGCTTGTGTTTTTATATATGTTACAGTAGTGTCTTTGATTAAAAAAAAGTTGGTTGAATAGTGCTGAGAACAGACTTTACCAAGTCTGTTACCTAGTCAAGAACAGAGAACAAGACATACCAAGATGAGAGCAGACTTTACTGTAGATAACATTTTTTACAACCAAATTCTTGACCAGAAACATTTGTAATCCAAGATCATTTTTGTGAATTCTTCACTATCAAAAATCAGTATAATAGAATAGTAGAGTATATAGAGTATATACTGTACTTGTACAGTATAATAGAATAGTAACAGTAGCAGGTGAGAAGGCATGACGCACACTTCAATGTTTGTTTACGTTACTGTGCTTCATTATCAGAATTAGAAAAATCTTTGCCAAATATAGGTGACAATACAGGGTTGAAAGATGTAAATACTTTACTAATTTTAGCATGATGAAAGAAGTCATGGTCAAACTCGAGTGAGTGAAGCTCAGATGGTACAGTCACTGGCCGAGTTTCATGTGCATCTTTGACATAATGAATTTGTGAGCAGAGCAGTACTAGTGGTGAAAGCATAAGAAAAAAGATGTTAATCATGAGTGAGTGTGAGCTTTACACTAGACAGTGGTATAATAGTGTAAGTTTTGCTGAATTTTAATGTTAGTAGGCCTATTTGGCGGGCCTTGCAAGAGTGCTATATTATCAATGCTCAAATAGAAAAATTTATATTTGTATGTTGATCGCGATTCTATTATGCGTATAATGTATAATACAGCATGTAAGAATTTTCAATCTAATTTTTATCATTCTTGCATAAAATTTGGGATTCGTTATAAAGAATCAATTGATAAACCTTTGTGAAAACACGAATTCATGTACAGTAGTTTATTTTGTCGTGAAAGGATGATGATGATATGTAAGTGAAGATGTATAGATATTTTTATTAATTAAAATCTCCAGAAATTAATGATCCATTGTGAATATTGCAGTAAAAATTTCTTATTACTTTAATTCTTAGCACACAAGAGGCACTTTCTTCAAATCTTGCCTGTATTACATAGTGAACTGGGGAAAATCAGAATCCATTGTCATCATTATACAAATACTGTTCTTAACACACACTATTATTTTTGTATCATTGCATTACTTGGTATAATATGTTAAACTGTATATAAGTCAATAAGTGCGAAGAGTTTTATTTCTGTAGAGAGTAGTGACGAGTGTCCGAGTCATAATTTTTTTTGTTTCAGTGTACTGTACAGTAATACATAAGACTTAATTATTTTCTACCTCCTGTATCTATCTCCAGTTGATGCGATAGAGTCTATATGTGAAGATAAAATTGGGTACAGTTGCCAGAGTGAGTAGCATGCTGGACTGGAAGTTCAAGGGTCATGAGATCAATTTGTAAAAAGTTTAATATGTATAGAGAAAGCAGTGTTGTTTTACACCAGGTTTGAGCTTGTTTCTGGAGCATAACTGTGTCCAAACTGATTGTGAAAGCTCAACTGGTTTATAAATAATCCCTTAGATAGAGATGGACTTTCTTTATTAGAACATATGTAGTTGAAAATCCAGAATCATGAAAGAGTCGACTTGTAAATTCTTCTCTTCCCTTCACTATGAAGAGAACTTATCTATGCTTGGAACCTGCTCCAAGGGTAAAGGTCCAGACAGCAGCAGAGTTTGATGGCGCATTATATATTGTATCATACTCAGTTAACGAATTTAAAGTTTTATTCATTTTCTGCATTTGTTCAGGGCTTGTGATAATTTAATTATAATACTGTATACTACATTTTTCTGGGGATCCCCTTCAGCTCTGGAGCTATCCAGGCTGACATGGATATTATATTAGACTTTGGCATCAGTCAATGTGAATGGAGTTCTAGGCCTATCGGGAACCACGAGCCAGAACCTGGCCCCCTCAGAGAGGCACGAGGAGCAATGGCCCATAGAAAACCCTATATGGTTGGAAGCATTCTATGTCTGCCATCGACTGGATTGGGCACCCAGAAAGATAAGCATCCCAGACCAAACCCCTATTCTGGTTGAAACTACTACTGAAAGTCAAACGAGTGGACAGAACTCCTCAAATAAAAATGAGCAAACGAGCATGACGTCACCACGTGCTGCGCTGCTGTCTGTGCAGCTTCCCCCTCCCCGGGAGGGGATAGGGGGGAGCCCCAGACTCCTCAGTTCTTTGGCTGATGTGAATGGCAATGGTCATGTTACTCTGGCTCCTGACTTCTGTCCTCTGCTCTGTGCCTTGTGGTGTGGTGCGAGTTCTTCTCTGGAGGTGCGCGAGCTAGAAGTAATCTCACAAGTGCTCGGGCTGCATGTACCTAGAGTCGTCTTCCCTAGGTGCCCCCTGTAAGTACTGCTCTTGTGACTTGGGTCTACCTTCCTCAAGTCACCTTGGGATCTACCTCTACTTAGTCTTTTGCTGCTCGGTGATCGACCATCCTTAGTGTGCTGGGTTTTCTGCACCCTTGTTTGCCTTTGGGAAGTGGTAGTTTGCACTAGTAGGGGCACAGGCCGGGTACTGCACAGCTAGTTATCACCTCTCATAGCAGCCGGGTCTGTCCCACCTGGGATCGTTGTCCTCTTATGGCATTTTTGTTTTGTTTTTGTTTCCTTGCCTGGTGGAGGGGGTCTGCCCCTTGTGTTAGGTTGTTGCCATTGTCTTTGGTGGTCACTCCACTAGGTTCCCATGAGTGGACACGTCCCGGGGTGCAGCTTTTAGTGGATCTCTTGGTAGTCTTGGGCGCTGGTTAGCCGCACCCTGCCTGGGTTTCCTTAGCGATATCAGTCTAAGGGCCCTGGGATTCCCCGCGGGGGTACATGGGTCCAATGAATGCGACCCCTGGATCCCATCTTGCTTTGTGCAAGTTTGAAGGATGCTCTGTCCCCTTGTCTCAGGGGAGGGGGGGGGCTCTCACTGTTTTTGCCTCTATCATTTTGCCTGTTGGGTCGGTGACACCTTCGACCCCGAGTCCTGCGAGTTTTGTTGTTTGCTTGTGACTCAGTTCACCCAGTCCACTGATGATTCTCTTCGGGTGCAGGCTGCTCAGGCATTGCTAGGTGTAGGTTGCTGCAACGCGCTAGGTTTAGGTCGCTGCAATGCGCTAGGTTGATTGCCGTCCCGGAAGGCCCGGGGCTGCCCCCAATTTGGTTATACCTCCCTCCCTTCGGTCGGCGGTTTTTCATGTGTTGTGACATCCAGCCTCAAAACTGGGGTGTGGGTAGCTTGCACGAGGTGTCTGGGCAGCTCCCCCCTCCCGGGGAGGGGGGAGCTGCCCAGACGGTGGAGCGGCACGTGGTGATGTCATGCTCGTTTGCTCGTATTCATTTGGGAAGTTCTGTTCGCTCGTTTGATTTTTAGTAGTAGTTTCAACCAGAATAGGGGGTTTGTTTTGGGGATGCTTACTGTTCTGGATGCCTGACCTGGTCAATGGCAGACATAGAATGCTCCATAATCACAGGTGTATTTCTATAGGCCATTGCTCCTCGTGCCTCTCTGAGGGGGCCCAGGTTCTGGCTCCTGTTCCCTGGTAGGCTAGGAGTCCATTCACATTGATGCCGAAGTGTAATATATCCATACTAGGCTGGATAGCTTCGGGGAGCCTCCGGGTCTCACCCAGAAAATGGCGTTTCATTACATTAAACACTGGTTTATTTTTTTATTTTTCAATATGCCTGACCTTTTTATTTAATTTATTTTCTCTGGGGAGCCCCTACGTCTTCCTAGAGCTATCGGGCTAATGTGTGATATATTTGACCAGGGCATTAGCTGTGAAGTTCGACCTATCAGGGGCCACAAGCCAGACCCCTTCAGAGAGGCTGCAGGGAGCAATGGCCCTGGAAACCCCCCTCCCCCCTGTGGTTAGGATTTTTCCTTATCTGCCATCAACCGGGCTTAGGCACCCAGAAAGGTAAGCATAACAAAACAAACCCCCACATGGTAAGAAACTAACAACTGAAAACCAAACAGAGAAGTAGAACTTCCTTCAATCCCAAGAAACAAGCAAACGTCACGCTCCACTGCCGCGCCACTCGTCTGCGCAGCCCTTCCCTCCCCAAGAGGGGAAGGGTGAGCCCCGGACCTTCCCACGCTAACTTTTCAGCCCTTCAGTTCGTTAGCTAATGTGGTCCGGCGTGGACGCATCTCTGGATTCGGTTTCCATAGCAGTGTTTGCCTTCGTGGCGACCTCTGCAGTGTTGTGTGTGGTGGCCAGGTGTTCCTCATCAGTGCCGGGGCTGCATGCGCTTAGGGGCTTCCTTCTCTAGATATGCCTCTGTGAGTACTGCCCCTGCGTGTCAGAGTTATCTTCTCTGGGAAATCTTTTCTGATAGGGGTTCTTGCTCCTCGGCATTTTCCCCACCCTTGGGACCAGCTGGGGTTTCGTGGCCCTTGTTTGGCTTTGGGTAGGGAGTGGTATCACGCTGGTTAGGGCATCAAGGTGTTGTGCAGCCTGCCTACCTATGCGGCGGCCAGTTCCTGTTTCCTCTGGGGACGTTGTACTTTTGTGGGATTTTTCTTTTGGTTTGGTTTTCCTTGCCTGATTGGGGGTCTGCCTTGTGTAGCTATCATTCCCCGTATAATTATTTGGTGGCCCTCTGCTAGGCCCCGTGATTGCACACATCGCAGGGGTTTCAGTGTTTGCTCTTCCTCTTGTTAGCTTTGGGTCTTAACCAGTTAGCAATACCTTGCCTGGGCTTCTCGTAGCAATCAGCCGACGGGGCCTGGAAAACCCTGTTGGGGCTCAGTGAACCACTGGACGCATCTTCCGGGTTCCAGCACGCCTTGTGCGGGTTCGTTGGTTGCTGTGTGCCCTTGTCTCAGGGTGACAGTCACCTCTTTTGCCTCCGTCGTGCTGTAACACCATAAAGGTGTTTAGTTTAATATTTCACATAAAATATGAGTCAGCCAGACAGGATATTTGAAAGCGTCAGATTGTCTGGTCTTAATAATTAAAAAGTCACACCTCTAGAGTGTTAATTGCAACAGGTCAGATGTGGTGAAATGACCTTGCCTTCTGCTAAGTCGATAATTGCAGACTTGGTTCCCGCCAAACACACCGAAACTACGACGTTGGTACAACGTTCGAACAAGTTTTAACGCCGCCTAACCAGTTATAACAACCAATATAGCAAGTTGGAACAACGTTCTAATTCGTCATAAACACGTTAAGGCAAGATGTAACCACTTTATTACAAGTTGTAACAAGCGGAAAATAGAGACAGTTTCGGTTTGTGTTTCCAGGGTTGTGTGTTTCCATCAAACAAGCCGCTGTCTAGGGTTTTAGGTAGAGAGCCTGAGGCTATCTTACTGGGTAGGCAGAGTTAGCCGGATCCCCCATAAATACCCATGGAACTGTACATTCAACACAAGAGGATTGAGCACGACAGCGAGAGTTAGATCAGTTGTCAAGAGGTTCCATCAGCTAGGCTGGCCTTCACAGGCCAGGTGGGGATTCTGTCAACTGCAGCCCCCGCCCTTTCTCTATCCAACTTAGACTCAAAGACTTTAATGAGTTTAACTTTAAGGTGACAAATTTGGTGTATTTCCAACTTAGGGTGTTGTGTGTGATTTTCAGGGGCAGTCAGCCGTAGTGTCCTCAAATTCTTGTGTACTGACTCACATTTATGTATTCATGTTGACCTTTAAATGACCTGATTTACTTATGATAATCATAATCCATATGAGTGAAGATCTGATAGTAAATACATAATTAATTAACTTGTTTAAATTGACTAATGTTGTTCCCTAGATCTTTGTCAGTTGAGGCGAGAGTAGAGAGCCCTCTGAGGTTACTAGTTTTAAGATTTTAATGTACAAGTACATGCTAACATGAGAGAATATTATTGGACAGACAAGTTCCATTCCTTGTCTTGTCTATAATTTACCAGAATAGATGTTGGCAGCAACTTTCATCCTTCAACCTTTCTATCTTTCTACTATTCAAGCACTCTTGCTTTCTACTCTTCTAATCTCCTCCTTGATCTCAGTCTCTCCCTCTCATTCTAAACTTTAGCTTTTTCCTGACCACATCTCCCTCCCACCTCTCTTATCTCCCTCACCCCCAGCCCATACTTTATATTTCATATTTTTTTTTCATTTTTCCAATACATTATTGTGCTGCCTGTTGGGTTAATGACACCTTGACCTGGAGTCTTGGGAGTTGTGTTCTCTGCTTGTTCTCCAGTACTATTCTGATGTCATTACTGTTAGAGTACAGCCAGCATCCGCGTTGCATGCTAGGTTTAGGTTGCTGCAACGAGCTTGGTTGGTTTCCCACCCGGATTCCCCGAGGTTGCCCCGTTCTGGTTAGGCGTTCGCTCTTTCCCCCCCCTCCCTGTTCCCGCCTCCGTGAAGAGACTCGTTGGTGCTGAGACTTATGTGGCTTCGGGGGCTGCCTCGTTCAGGTTAGGGACGGAGGCAATCGAGCCTGCTCCTGCTGAGGCTTCTGGGTCGTACCAGCGGCCCTTTCTTTACTGCCTTTCCTCCGCGCACTGCTTTTTCTTAACCACTTAACTGTGCCAACCGAGTATTCTCGGTCGATGGGAAAACTCTTTTTTTCATTTTTTCGTACCCATTCTATATGTGTGCGAGGTTGGTTATGTACGAAATGAACTCTTAGAACCTCCAATGAGAGGCAGCCATCTTGGAAAAAATTCCCAGAATGCCCTAGAGCTGCTGGCTGGGTTAGCCATGGGTGGCGCACGCGCCTCTGGCTCCCAAACACCTGTCTGACGCGGTGTTGAAAGATTGCGCTCTGTCGGTGACATTCAAACCTTATTGTTTGCAGAACATAAGGATCGTAATATTGGTGAAGCTAGGCACAATAAGGACCTAACACAAAGGTCAGATGCAAGTGATACAGCACCTATGAGGACGATACAGCGAGCGTATCTAGTTGTACTGAGCGCCATCCTTGCCCACCTATGCTATGCTATCTCCAATATATTTAGATGATACATAGATGAATCGTTTTCTGCATTCAGTGATGATGCATCTGATACAAGTAGCATAGATGAACAGTGTTACCGGCTTCCATGGTGGTGTTTTCCATAGGTATTTTCAAGAATAGCTGAATCTCTTTTTGACTGAAGGACACTCTTTGAGGCTGGCTGAATCTCTTCATGTGTGGGGCGTTATGTAAGAGCAGCTGCTGGCTTGGAAGAGGGGCCACGCCGTCTCCTTCCAGGTTTATATAACCTCGGCTCAATGCGCGCGCAGCTTGGGGCGGTTAAAGTCAGCTTCCAGACATACGTTCTCTTCCACTCAGAAAACCCACCATTTTTGGGAAAATAGTGTTCTTTTCCTGTAATCTTTTCAAGACTACCTAACATTTTACAAGCTTGGCTACATACCACCTATAGGTACTAATGCCAAGGTGTACGTGAGTACGTTATTTGCAAGCACACAGAACGAAGAAACAGGAAGCGAAAATATATCTGTACCTGGTGCAACGAGAGCGAAGTCGCGCTTTGTATCATGGTACGAAGTACTGAGTGTGTAATACAGTGTTACTGTGTAAATAGTGTGTGAAACTGTACATGTTGTAACTAGTGAATTTTTAACAAGTAATATTGCAACAATAAACATTTATTGTGGACACATTACTGACACATGTATCACAGTTCCATGGAACATTATTAACGTTCTACTGTATAGATATTGTAAAGGACACAAATATGCATCATATACAATAACAAAACAAATAAAACCTCATTGGAAATACAGTACATAGAACAAATAATTGAAAATATATTTGTGGCATCACCCGGTGCTTGAATGGCCCGCGCGACCGTGTCTGGGCGAGTCACGCACGGGCGACCAGCTCCTGATGACGTCACAGTGCACCTTGTCCACGTCTCCACAGCCAAAGTAAGTGGAATTTGGTATTTATTTTTACATAGACATGTTCAGGGAAGGGAATTTATCATTCTACGAAGAAAAAATAATTTTGGGGGAACACTTTATTTCATGCGCACAGGGGGAATTTCACAATAAACTCGGCGCAGCATGGTGGTTAAGGGTATGAGGAAGCAGGAATTCATACAGTTGAGGAAGCTAACAGCAGTAGGGTGTTCAGGCTCGCAGAGGTCAATATTAAAGTCCCCTGCGATAATTAGATAGTCTTTGTTCAGTCTGTTATCGAGTATTAGATTTCTAAGGTTTGAGTTGAATTCGGACACATCAGTGTTAGGAATTCTATAGACTGCACCCACAGACAGGACAGACTCAGCACCCTTGACTCTGAAGCTGGCGAAGATATACTCCCCACAGCAGTCTCTAGTTCTAATTACTTTTAAGCATGTTAGTTCTTGGTGGTAGTAAAAAGCATTACCACCACCTCTCTGAATTTGACGACAGTTGTGAATTGCCGAGTAGTTAGGCATGTTAAAGAGTTGAGTAGTATCCTGTTTCAACCACGTTTCAGTAAGTATAATAAAAGATAATTTGTTGTCAATAGTTTCAATCAAGGCACTAACATCATCGAAGTGTTTACCTAGGGATCTAACGTTCAAGTTGATTACAGAGATATTGTGATTATGTGTTAATACATTGTTTACATCATGTGCTGTAAAATATCTGCAATTTAGATCATTAAAGTGATGATTGTCATAGATAGTGGATAAGAGGTTTAGTTCTGGGTCTATACTTGTCTGCATAAAAAAGCTGATTGCAGGAAAACAAGGCAAGAATGGCAAATTACAAAATAGAATTATGCTATAAAAGGGGGAAAAATTTATAAACAAGACTATACAAAACAAACACAAAATGAACAACAAAAGAAAAAATGAGGTAGCTTACAAGGGGCTTACAAGTACTCTCAGGTACACTATAAGTAATAATTTGCATTATTGAGACACAGGTAAAGCCAGGGGTACAATGGAGTAAGGGAGTATGGCGAGGCTAGGCAACCTAGGTAATAAATGAAATCAAAGAAAAAACATAAACATAGACTATACAATACAAAAGATATAGATATACAAAACAAAGCTATAAACAAGACTATACAATGCAAAAACAAAATGAACAAAAAAAGAAAAATGAGGTAGATTGCTTACAAGTACTCTCAGGTACACTGTAATTAACAATTTGCAATTTGAGACACAGGCAAAGCCAGGGGTACAATGGAGTAAGGGAGTATGGCGAGGCTAGGCAAACTAGGTAATAAATGAAATCAAAGAAAAAAGTTGAATAATAAACATAGGCAAATTTAAGCTAATGATTATTAACTATAAATAGTTCAGTTATGACAGTATAATTAATAAGACCTAAAGAAATATTAATGCACTCAATTAATTAAGTCCAGTAAATGACTAGTATAGAGTAAATTAAAAATTAATTTAAAAAGTGAAACAAGGAGACTTAGGATACCTAGCCCGCACTAGGTGACAAGGGGGTTAATTAAGTTGATTCATTAAGAGTAATAATAAGGTGAGACAAACCACATTGGGAGAGGAAAGTGTTGAGGTTCTCTTCATTAGCAATTGTAAACATTTTACCTACTGAAGTCTTTCTCACTTTAATGAAGCCATCTCTAACGAAGCACTGATGAATCGCATCTGGGTTTTGATGACGGATTTGACGCAGGCGGTAGAGGAGTTGCTGTCTTTTCCTAGTCAAGCACTCGTTGATGTATATTCCCTTCCGTTGGGATGCAGCTGTCCGGACTAGATAAGATTTCATGAACTGGGAAGTCAGCTTCAGGCGAATTTTCCACTGGTTTTGTCCTGATGGATTCTTTTTGCGTACTCTGTAGGCAGCAATAATGTCTGTTTTGTTTAGAATGACCTGCAATTCGTTTTTAATGAGAGCCTGAGCTATTTCAACACACTTTTCACCTTCACGTGATTTTTTTTTATAGATAGAGCTAGTACATACAATGCCTAAAGTCACTATTACGCAAAGCGTTTCGGGCAGGAAAAACATTAATGACTAAAACTTAATGCTAATTGAGATTAAAGTATAAAATGTGTTGAGAAAATTTATAAATAAAATGGGGGGGGGGGGGTATGGAACATGGCAGAAAAACAGCAAAAATACAATTTGGCTGACAAACAGCATTGTTTAAAAATAACAGACATGGGTTGACATTTTAGGGGTAAGGTAGGTTACAGGGAGTTAATTAGGTAGTGCTTAGTTTTTATCTTAAACTGGTTGAGAGAGGTACAGTCTTTATTTATTTATTTATATATAGAAGAAGGTACATTGAGATTGTGAGGATACATAGCATAGTAAAGAACACTGTTTTTCCTTAAAACGGGGGGTTTTCTGAGGGAAGAGAAAACGTATGTCTGGAAGCTGACTTTAACCGCCCAAGCTGCGCGCGCAATGGGCCGAGGTTATATATGCCCTGCGTGCAGACTGCGTGGCCCCTCTTCCCGTCAAGCAAGCAGCTGCTCACTTACAAAATTTATAAAAATGATAACAGTTACATAGCATGAAAATATAAAAGATGAGAGAAAAATTGTAGGTATATTAAAGCACATAGGTAGCTCAGAATGATTGCAATGACAGCTTGAATGGTAGTTTAACAAAACTTTGCAGGCACAATATTTATTTATTTATGCATATACAAGAATGTACATAAGGAATGTGAGGATACAAATATGGTAATTACAGTCTTGTAAAGCCACTAGCACGCGCAGCGTTTCGGGCAGGTAAAGCATATGGCTTATGGCTAGCACATAAAAGAAGACAGCAATGAACACAATGATAAAGTTGTTTGGATTAAGTACATAAAGATTGGGAGATTGGGTAACACTAGATACAGATCAAATATAAAGCTCAGTGTAAGAAACTACGAAGATGAAATTAGGTACTTTTTGTTTTTGTTTTTAAATGAGGCAAAAGTTTGACAGCTTAAAAGTGACTTGTTAAAGAGCAATGCAATAGCAGGGGCTAAAAATCTGGAGTTTTTTTTGTAAATTAGAGTTGGTATCTCCTCAAGGGCACTAGACTTGGTTTTAAAGGAAAGGATTATCTCATTAACATCAGTGGAATTTGCAGGCCTTAGGTACAGAGACTGTGGATAGTTACCTGTAAGATAGTCCTGAACATCAGTACTGGAAGATGGAATATCATTTGCAAGGGATGACCCAATGGAAGAGAAGAACCTATTGAACTCAATAGCAGTATCAGAGGCTGTAAGTTGACCATCGTTATTGGACAGAAGTATTGGTTTGTTATTTAAAATCTTCTTTGATCCCAATATTTGTGAAATTGTGCTCCATGTTTTCTTAATGTTGCCCTGTGTTTGGGTAAATTTATCTTCGTAGTATTTAGTTTTGGCTCTTCTAATTATTTTAGATAGCAATAACGAGTAATTCTTTGAAAATTCTTTGGAGACGATTCCTAACCTATACTTCTTCTCAGGGTCATGTTTTTTATTAATGGATTTGTAACGGTTCTATTGTTACGTAAAGTATGGTGACAAATAAACAGACACTAAGATACTATATATATATTTGGTCGAATGTGCAGAAGTACACAGGTGATACTTTGGTGTGAGTTGAGCGCACTGAGCGTCGGTACAGTATCTCGCAAGTGTCTGCTCTAGACCACACTTGAAAGTAGACTCTGGTTAATGTTTGCTATTCTGCTGCTTATATGCTCGGGCAACACCTCACCGTGTTGCCCGGGCAACGCCTCACCTCATTCATCTCCAAAGGTTGACAGGAATATTAACAATGCATTTGGAGCGAGTATATTATTGGGATAATCTACTCGCTACAGATTTAAGTATTCCCTTTGTAAGCCAAGGATTGTTTAGCCTTTTAGTTGTGAATCGTTTCGTTAGCATAGGACAGTGGGTGTTATAAAGGCTGAGAGTTTTTTGAAGAAAAGATTGCACTGCTAGGTTGATGTCCCCTATGTTACCTAATTCGGACTCCCAGTTGACATTAGCAGCAGTAGTTATAAAACTGCCTATGGCAGCTTCATTGTGCAGCCTATAGCTTATCTCCCTTGTCTCTAGAGGTGGTTTGTTAATGTTAGTTATGAGAAATGTGGGGTAATGGTCTGTAGTGCTATCGATGATTATCCATGAAGTAAGCGGAGAGGTTATGTTGGTCCAGATGTGATCAAGAGTCGTGGCAGTACTATCAGTGATTCTAGTAGGTCTAGTGATTAAGGGTATGAGGAAGCAGGAATTCATACAGTTGAGGAAGCTGGCAGCAGTAGGGTTTCCAGGCTCGCAGAGGTCAATATTAAAGTCCCCTGCGATAATTTTTATCTAATATTAGATTTCTAAGGTTAGAGTTGAATTCGGACACACCAGTGTTAGGAATTCTATAGACTGCTCCCACAGTCAGGACAGACTCAGCACCCTTGACTCTGAAACTGGCGAAGATATACTCCCCACAGTATATGGGGAGTATATCTTATACTCCCAATAATGTCCAAGGCTGCACCTCTCTCAACCAGTTTAAGATGAAAACTAAGTACTACCTAATTAACTCCATGTAACCTACCTTACCCCTAAATATCAACCCATATCTTACTATTTTTAAAACGATGCTGTTTCGTGACCAACTTGTATATTGGCTATTTTCTACCATGTTTTCCCCCTTTTTTAGCTTTTATTTTTTTCTTTCAACGTATTTTATACTTTAAGCTCAATTACTTATAATTACTAAATTAAAAAAATCCTTAACTGTAGCCTCTGTTCACCCAACAGTAAAATGGGTACCTCGTTGTTAAACGATTTAGCGGGTTGTATTCCGGGCAATAGAAGATTAAGGACCTGCACGAAACGCTATGCGTGCTAGTGGCTGTACAAGAATGTAACAACTCTTGTATATAAAAAATATAAATTAAAAATAAATAAAACTACAGAATATAAGTAAGGGAGCCCTAACTTTGAACCAAAGAAAACGAAGAATTAATTCTACTTTGCAGCATAAGCGACCATCGGACGCCATCACCACAACACCAACATAGTCTGAGCTGGGCGCATCCGATCCCACGATCGTCGTCGCCCCTAAATCAACACAACATAGTCTGAGTCTGTCTGCAAGTCTGATTTGCCCCAGTCTTAGCTCTTTAACCCAAGCACCATCAAGTCTGATTCCAAGGGACAAAGTTTAAGTCTAAATTGAGAGTGAGGAGTGATGTGCCGCCTCACAAGACTGATCGGTCGACCAACAGCAAGAGAAATCTTCAGGGATCTCCTCTCTTATGATGAATAACAAACAGAAAAAGATTATTTAACTCAGAAGCCCAAGGAATTACATCAAAAGAAAATTTTTGTATACAGTAAGCCTTACTCTTGCTTTCCTTAAACTCAACACTAACTAGGTGTTAAATATGCTACATCTACACCCCACATATGGTCCAAAATTTTGATTTAATAAATAATAAATAACTTTATTTAGGAAAAGTACATACATAGTTGATTTACAAACATAATGTTGGATTTATAGATAGAGCTAATACATACTATACTTAAAGCCACTAATACGCACAGCGTTTCGGGCAAGAAACTGCAGCTACAGGAGCGGCAGCTACATTTAGCTGCTTTTTGTGACTTATTAAACAAACCTAGAGGAGGCTGCATGAGGCCTATAAACTTATGAATGGCAGCTGTTATAACCAGTCACTCCCACTAATATACGTGCATAATTGACAGGATAGATAAAGATAAATTATTTAACACGGGTGGAATGCGAACAAGGGAACACAGGTGGAGACTAAGTACCCACATGAGCCACAGGGATGTTGGAAAGAATTTTTTCAGTGTCAGAGTAGTTAACAGATGATATGCATTAGACAGTGATGTGGTGGAGGTTGACTCAGTACATAGTTTCAAATGTAGATATGATAAGACCCCAGTAGGCTCAGGAGTCTGTACACCAGTTGATTGACAGTTGAAAGGCAGGACCAAAGAGCTGAAGCTCAACCCCCGCAAGCATAACTAGGTGAGTACAATTAAGTGAATACGTACATACATGTATGTATCTATGGGCCTCGTGGCTGAGTGGACAGCACTTGGGGGTTGTAGTCCTAATGGACCAGATTTGATTCCCGGCGGAGGCGGAAACAAATGGGGAGTTTCTTTCACCCTGATTAGTGCATGTTCACCTAGGAGTAAATAGGTACCTTAGAGTTAGACAGCTGCTACGGGCTGCTTCCTGGGGATGTGTGTGTGTGTTAAGAGAGAAATATATGCAGTAGATTAATATCCACTGCATTCCTAATTACAGGAAAAATAAATTAGTTTGAAAGTTGGAGTCCAAGAGCTAATAGCTGGATTCTACAGACCACATAGTAAATACAAATATAAAAAAAAAAGAGTTTATATTTTGTCTAACATTTATTATGTAAACTGACAATCATTGAGGTAACTTGTTTAGACACAGGATTGAATGGTAACATATGTACAGCTATCACATGTCTGTCCAGCAACTTGTTCACTTGACGGGTGAATTTGGTTACAGTTTATATATTCAACTTCAGCAGCTTATATAAGAGGCTGCAGCTCCCCAGCATTACATACCTTGTGGACCTTAGTATAACCACAGGTTTCTGTTTCTTCTTTTTTAATTTCCTCCATTGCCTCTTCAACAATTGAATGTTGATTGAAAAAGTTATATATAGTATGTTGAAAATTTGCATATCTTATGTTAAATACTAAATATGTATGTAATATTTTCAGATAAATGATTGGATTTGAATGCAGAACTGGAATGCCTTCATTCTCTGAAGATTGTAAAATGTTAAACAAGTTTGACGTTTCATCTTTCTGTTAAGCACTGTATTCTAACACTCGAAGGCTTCGTTCATAAAATATTGGAGCAACAATATTAGAATAAACTCTTGTACGAACTTATACCTCATACTTTATGCATTAAATAATGTGTAAAGATATGCAGACATGAAAGCGGTATTTACTGTCACATTGTCTCGTAACATTTCTCTGAACTCAAAGAATTAATCCACTAGAAGCAATGTTTTATTTAATAGTAAATTTAAGAATGGCATGACAGTAAAATGCCTATAACGAGGACTGGAAGTAAGAACCTTTTGAGGATGAGTGTAGAGAACAGTGTTGTTGATTCACATAGTAATAAAGAAACCTGTGAAGAAAGTAGTAATAATACTGTTAGTGGTGCAAGTAGTAAAGACAGTGCTAAGAGTTTAGAAAATTATAAAGACTGTGTAACATTGTCAAAAAGTAGTAAAGACTGTGCAAAGAAATCAGAAAGTAGTAAAGACAATGCTAAGGGCACAGAAAGTAGTAAAGACTGTGTAAAGGAATCTGAAAGTAGTAAAGACAATGCTAAGGGCACAGAAAGTAGTAAAGACTGTGTAAAGGAATCTGAAAGTAGTAAAGACAATGCTAAGGGCACAGAAAGAAGTATAGACTGTGCAAAGGAATCTGAAAGTAGTAAAGACAATGCTAAGGGCACAGAAAGAAGTAAAGACTGTGCAAAGGAATCTGAAAGTAGTAAAGACTGTGTAAAGGAATCAGAAAGTAGTAAAGACAATGCTAAGGGCACAGAAAGTGCTAAAGACTTTGCAAAGGAATCTGAAATTAGTAAAGACTGTGTAAAGGAATCAGAAAGTAGTAAAGACTGTGCAAAGGAATCTGAAAGTAGTAAAGACTGTGCAAATGAATTAGAAAGTAGTAAAGACAATGCTAAGGGCACAGAAAGTAGTAAAGACTGTGCAAAGAAATCTGAAAGTAGTAAAGACAATGCTAAGGGCACAGAAAGTAGTAAAGACTGTGCAAAGGAATCTGAAAGTAGTAAAGACAATGCTAAAGGTATAAAGAGTAGTAGAGACTGTGCAAATGGACCAGAAAGTCTTAAAGATGATGCTAAAGGTACAGAAAGCAGCGAAGGCTGTCGCAAGGAGTCAGAAAGTATTAACCAGGGATGCCATAAGAATCATGATGAGAAACCCGCAGAAGCAAAACAGAGTGATGTTGCAGTCATTGAAAACTATGCTGGGGGGTCAGAAAGTGACCAGAGGTGCTATGAGAAGAGACCAGCAGAAGCAACACTCATCAATGACTGTATCGGTAAGCAAGTTAATAGAGCTAAGGTATTATACATTGTACAGTAATTGTAAGAAACTTGTATAGCTTTTTTCTCCAGGCTGATGTCTGTAATGAAATACAGTACTTTAATTTTAATCTTCAATACATGAAATGGATTTTATTTTAAATAGCTAAACCTAACTTGGCAACCTAACCTAAGATATATCTCTTTTTCCAAAATTAGCCCTTTAATTAAGCAGATTATATTGATAACATTCATTACTAATTTTAGGATTATAAGAAAATTAACAGGAATGTTTTGGCTATTAGGCAAATTAGGTCTTTTATCACCTGTTATCAAGGCTATGAAAATTTTTGGGCTTGGCTTCTTTTGTGTCTACTGTCTTTGGTACTATAATGTACAGATATGTGGATAATTTTTGTTTTATTATATAGTTGGATTTTCAAAACTTAAATACCAATACAGTACGTATATATTTCTGAAGGAGCCCCTTGTGGCTTCCTGAAACTACAGTACTATACTGTATATTGATATGGTACCATCTACTACGATGCATGAGTCGTGGAGTTCTATAGGCCTACCAGGGACCAGCACCAAATCCTGACTAACTCAAAGAGGCGCAGGTAGCGGTGACATTTATTTTCACCACTTCACTGGGGAAGGCAGCCAGAAAGTCAGCAAATCAAAACAAATCACTGCTGGCTTCAAAAGAAACAGGAACCTTGGAACTAGTACTGTACAAGCTCACTTGCCCCCACGTCCCGACACTTGTTTGAAGGGAGAGGGGGAGGTAGCTCACCACCAGCCAGTGTCTCGGCTCCAGTTCTGTAGCTTATGTAGTGCTTACTGGCTTGTCTCTGTTCTATACTGGCTCTGATGTTTTGCTTGTTCAGCTGAGTAGTGGTGTTTGCCCTAGGCGGCATTTCCTATTCACTGTAATGTAGTGTGAACCTAGTTTGGAGAGTGCTTGGAGGTGCATGTGCACAGGTTTTCCTTTCTTGTGTGTTCCCTAGTGCAGCCCTTGCATTTCCAGGGTTATCTTCTCAGGAGTGTTTCGGGGTCACTCATTTAGAACTGCCTCTGTACTACATGCACCTCCTCTTCTCCTACTGGGCATGCACCTCTGGACATTCTCCACTGGGGTTGCTCCTGTTACATTGCACGGCTCAGCTGTGTTGTGACACGGTGGTGTGTCTGTTCTGCAGGTGAGATTGTACTGTCTGGTGACTGTCGGCCAGGTGCTGGTTCTCACTTTTTGGTGGTGTACTCGCCTAGTTGTGCTTGTGGGGGTTGAGCTCTGGCTCTTTGGTCCCGCCTCTCAAGTGTCATTCACCAGGTATACAAATTCCTGAGCCTCCTGGGCTCAGGAATCTTATCTAATGTGTCTGTGGCTCATTTGGGTACTCAGTTTCCACCTGTGTCACCTTGTAATTACCTAAGTGTAATTACCTAAGTGTAGTTACAGGATGAGAGCTACGCTCGTGGTGTCCCGTCTTCCCAGCACTCTTTGTCATATAACACTTTGAAACTACTGACGGTCTTGGCCTCCACCACCTTCTCACCTAACTTGTTCCAACTGTCTACCACTCTGTTTGCGAAAGTGAATTTTCTTATATTTCTTCAGCATCTGTGTTTAACTAGTTTTAATATATGACCTCTTGTTCTTGAAGTTCCAGGTCTCAGGAAATCTTCCCTATCGATTTTATCAATTCCTGTTACTATTTTGTACGTAGTGATCATATCACCTCTTTTTCTTCTGTCTTCTAGTTTTAGCATATTTAACCCTTAAAGTGCGCATCATGTCATATGACGTGTTGGACATTGTTCCAGTCAACTGCGCATCACGTCATATGACGTGTTGGAGTACTACTACAAAACAAACCCCACATGGTAAAAACTAAAACAAAAAACCAAACAGAGAGGTAGAAACTCCATACAATCTCAAGGAAACAAGCAAACAAGCAAACATCACACTTTACTGCCGCACCGATCGTCCGCGCAGCCCTCCCCGCCCCGAGAGGGGGAGGGGGGCGCCCTGGACCTACGCACCGGCTGCCTAGCACCAGTTCGTAAGCTAATGTCAACCGGGATAGATGCTTCTCTGGCCTCAGTTTCCTAGGCGGTGTTTGCCTTGTGGCGTTCACTGCCGTGTGTTGTGTTGTGCGGTGGCCAGGAGCACCTCATCTGAGTCATGGCTGCATGCGCTTAGTGGCTGACTTCCCTAAGCGCCCTGTGAGTACTGCCCTTGCGTAACAGGGTTATCTTCCCTGGGGCGTTCGGGAACCATTCCCATAGAGGTTCTTGCTGCTCGGCATTTGCCTCACCCTCTGGGCCAGCTGGGGCTTGGGGCCCTTGTTTGGCCCTGGGTAGGGACTGGTATTGTGCTGGTTAGGGCGTCAAGGTGTTGCGCGACCTGCCACCTAAGCGGCGACCGGTTCCTGTTGCCTCTGAAGACGGTGTACTTTTGTGGGGGTTTTCTTTTGTTTTTATATTCAT
The DNA here is from genome assembly GCF_040958095.1 of Procambarus clarkii. Classification (NCBI taxonomy): domain Eukaryota; kingdom Metazoa; phylum Arthropoda; class Malacostraca; order Decapoda; family Cambaridae; genus Procambarus; species Procambarus clarkii. The sequence continues at coordinate 12,793,952 of NC_091240.1, read as the reverse complement.
TTGCTTGGTGGGGGTCTGCCTAGTGTGGCTATAGTTCCACTGGTAGTGTTTGGCGGCCCTCTGCTAGGCCCCCGTGATTGTACACGTTGCAGGGGTTTTCAGTGTTATACTCTACCCCTTGTTAATTTTGGGTGTTTTAACCGGTTAGCAACACCTTGCTTGGGCTTCCCGTAGTTGTTACCCCTACGGGCCCTGGAAACCCCTGTCGGGGCTCGGTGGACCATTGTATGTGTCTTCCGGGTTCCAACCCGTCTTGTACGGGATCGTTGGTTGCTGTGCCCTTGTCTCTGGGTGACAGTCGCCACTTTTACCTCCGTCATGTTGCCTGTTGGGTCACTGACACCTTGACCCAGAGTCTTGCCAGAGAGATTCTCTGCTTGTTCTCCAGTACTCTCCTGATGTTATTACTGTTCAGAGTACAGGCGGCATCCGTGTTGCAAGCTAGGTTAGGTTGCTGCAACATGCTAGGTTGGTTTCCCACTCGGATGCCCCGAGGCCACCCCGTTTTGGTTAGGTGCTGTTCGCCCCTTTCCCTCCCTGTTCCCGGCTCCGGATCATCTGCGGGTTTCGGGGTTGGGATGGGGTTTAGTTGGGGCCCGAGACTCGAGCGGTTTTCGGGGGCTGCCCCGTTCGGGTTGAGGACAGAGGTTTTCAAGCCTGTTCCTCCTGCCAAGGCTTCTGGGTCTTACCAGCGGCCCTTTCTTGCTGCCTTTCCCATGGACTCTTCAGTTTCTTTAAGAGTGGAGGGCTTGGAGGACAGCTCTGCCCCGGGGCCTCTGTTGCGGGTTCCCGGGGCTGTGGGGGAAGCCTGCTAGCAGTTCTGGGGCAGTTTGCCCCTGCCTGGGTTTTCTGCTTCTGGGCTGAGTTTTTCGCTCATCCAGTCTGCTTGCTTCCCACTTTTGCTGGCGTGTTTTTGTATCTTTTGCGTCAGACACAGCCCTCTGTTCTGGTGGCCATTTTCGTCTGCCACCAGAACAGAGACCACCAGAACAGTGGCCTCTGTTCACTGGTGAACAGAGGCCACTGTTCATATGACGTGATGCGCATGGATGCATCACGTTCATATGACTGGCCATGGACGTCTTCGAGTCGGCGTGGTTTAGGTGTCGCTTATTTTATGTGGCGCCCTTACCCGCCTGCGAGGCGTTCACGGTGGATGCCCTTCGGCAGGACTGGTCGAGGTGGGGGTATTTGTTCCTCTTCTCCCTGTCCAGCTGTTGCTTTGGGTTCTGGCTCGGTTGGAGCCCATTCCCACAAGAGTAGTCCTTATGGTCCCTTGGTGGCCGGCCTAGCTTCTTTTCAGACGCTGCTTGATAGGTGTTCGAACCCGGGGCGTTTTCCTGCGGCTCCGCCTCTTTCGGCAGGTCAGACCGGTCCTCTACGTGACTGGTTCAGCCTTCTCCTCGGCTCTTCGCGTCTGGTATTTTGACGCAGGTATCACCATCTCTGTGGTGATCAGGTGGCTTTGTTGATGTCCCACCTGTGAGCTTTGTCTCGGCGACAGTATGACGTTCCTGCTGTTTCTATGCACTTTTTCTTGCTCTTCGTAGGTTGTCTTCTCTTTCGCATCGAGTTGTCTTGTCCTTTCTTGGGTTTTCAGGACTAGTTTTGATGTTTCTTACTGTCACCTGGTTTTGTGTGGTGCTGGCGGAGCCGCTCCGGCTTGTGTTCAGGGTTCAGGGTGGTGGACGTCACATCTGCCCCGTTTCGTACGCTTTCTCGTGTTTTGTTTCACCTCCAGCCTGCTCATGCGTCGCCTGAGCCATCCTGATACTTGATCAGGGTGGCCTTCTTATCTTCTCCTCAGTTTTTGGTAGCACCTTCGGTTCAGGTTTCTGTTCTTTGGTACTGGTGGTAGGTTTGTATGTTTGCAGCCTTTCTCCGTCTTGGCGACGGTCGAGATGGCTGCTTTCTGGAGGGGTTCTTGGGTTATTGATGATTGGTTCGGCCGGGGGTGCGTCCTGTATTGTCTGGTTGCGCTTTTTGCCGTTGCCTGCGTACCGTGTCTGGGGATGCGCTTTGGGTTGATCTGGTTCCCCTCGTTCCCTGTTTCAGGGCTCGGGTCTCCCAGGTCGTCCGCAGAGTTTTAAAGTCTTCCAGCCTGTGGTCTGTCCTTGCGCCCGTGCTGTTCGGACGTTTGCAGCTTTTGCTGCTGTGTTGGTGACGTCTTGGGTTCATTTCGGGCGCAGGGATTTGAGGGTCGCACAGGTTCTTGGCCGTCCATTCTTTAGGCGCGTCTGCTCCTGTGCGTTCTTGTTGCCTTGGGTCGCAGGTTGCAGCCTGTTGTCTCGGCTTCGCGTTGCGGAGTTTGTGGCGGCCGCCTCCCGGGTCAGCCCTTTCTTTTCCTTCTCTTTGGGTATGAAGCTCCAGGGAGCCGTAGGGGCTCCCCACAGAAAACCAGCGTTGAATGTAATGAAACACCATTTTCTGGGTGAGCCCCGGAGGCTCCCTGGCAACCCTCCCTCCCACCGGTCGGCGTTTTTTTCGCGTTGATTGAAGCTTGGCTTCCGAACTGGTGCTAGGCAGCCGGCGCGGTAGGTCCGGGGTTTCCCCCTTCCCCTCTCGGGGCGGGGAGGGCTGCGTGGACGATCGGCGCGGCAGTAAAGTGTAATGTTTGGTTGTTTGCTTGTTTCCTTGGGATTGTAGGGAGTTTCTACCTCTCTGTTCATTTTTTTTTTTTTAGTTTTTACCATGTGGGGTTTGTTTTGTTATGCCTACCTCTCTGGGTGCAAACCTTGGTCGATGGCAGATAAGGATGACCCCAATCACAAGGGGTTCATCTAGGGTCATTGCTCCCTGAAACCTCTCTGAAGGGGCCAGGTTCTGGCGCTGGTCCCTGGTAGGTCTGAACTCCTTAGCTAATGTCCTGGTCTAATACACCATACATTAGCCTGATAAGCTCCAGAGAGCCTCTGGGGCTCACCCAGAAAATGGCGTTTCATTACATTCAACGCTGGTTTTTTACAGCCCACCCTCCTAAAATGATAGTACAGTACTTATAACTATTTAATTATTATAAGTAATCCTAGCAATTCTAGGCTTAATGCATGCTATGTTTGGGCTTTTATAGCACATACAATATGTGTGCTATCTTAGACCTGAATGCTTAATTTTGGTTTTAGCTTTATTTTCCTGACTATAAAATTAAAAATTACAGAAAGTGGAGTTTTTGGTGGTCCATCAAGTACTACATATTTATACTGTATTTTGGATCAAATACAGTAGTTACAATAAATTCTAGCATTTCAGAAGGAAGGATTGAGTTTTATGTAGATATATATTGTATGTACAGTAGACTGTTCAGTGTGCTTTGTTATCTTTCAGAAGATGTATCAGAGGAGGAAACTGAGCTGGATTTACTCAATATGGAGGATTTTGAAGTGGTAGATGCTTTTGAGGTTGAAGAGGATCCATCTGAACTGTGCCATGGGAGTCCACTACCAACCTCTGGTGCTGAAAAACACACCAGGAACACACAAGTTACACACACAAGTACTGCAACAACAGATAAAAGCAACAGGAGCAGAGAGGTTGGGGATAAGCGAAGCAGAGTCCATAGCTCTAAAGATTCTTCAGACTTACGTAATGAGCGAAAGAGTAGTGAGTCCTCCAGAAGACATAAGAGAGATGATTCAAGAGGCTCGGGAAATTCTCGTGGGAGATTCGATACTCGTCATGACCAGAGGAAAAATCGTTCGGACAGACCAGTTGATAAGCATCATTCTGTAAGGTCATCTAATCACAGATCCAATAGAAAGCGAGATTACTGTAAATCAAAAGACAGGAACAGTGACAGTAAGAGAGTCTGTGTCAGAGAGGAGAAAAATTATCGTGAAAAAGAAAGTTCTCAGAAGTTAAGAAATAAACAGACAAACTCGCAACTATCTAACAAACAGAATGAAATAAATATACGAAACATATCACAGAATAACGATCAGAAAGTTAGTATAAATAAGAGAGATGCAAGTGACCATGGAAGAGAAGCAGCAAGTGCAAGTTGTGGTTCTAAGAAAGTTGAAAAAAATGAATTAGAATCAAAGCTTGATTGTCACAAAGTCAATGAAAGGTCAGACAGTATTTTAGATTTTCTACTAGAAAAAGACCTGGCTCAGGGAGATAGCTCTATTGATAGAGAATTAAGTCAAGTAATTGATGACAGAAAACAGAAAGAAGAAAATTCTAAGCAGACAAAAAGCAATGAGACCCTGAAGCAAGCTCTACGGACTAATGATGAAATGGAGAGTTGCCAGAAAAAGTGTATCGAGCTGAATTCTAATACTTTGGAATCTAAATTAGTTAGAATTTCTGAAGGTTTAAATAAAGATCCTCAATCTGAGTCAACCATAAAGGATTCTAAACTAGAAAATCCCAGCTTTAATCAGGCTGAAGAACATTTCAAGCAGAAATGCAGCAATATAGAGCAAACAATTCAAACTTTTAATCTGAAACTCCTGCAGGAAACAGCATATTCCAATGAAAATTCAAATTCAAAACAGTCAGTTGAATATTTTAAACATAAAGACAAATCTGTAAAGAGTGCTGTAGGTTTGGAAAAAGAGGATGGCAAGTCCAAGCGGACATGTGACGAGTCCAAGCAGACAAGAGAAGAGTCCAAGGAGAGGAGTGATGAATCTAAGCGGAAGAGTGATCAGTCCAAGCGGAGAAGTGATCAATCCAGGTGGAGGAGTGACGAGTCCAAGCACAGAAGTGACGAGTCCAGGCAGAGGAGTGGCGAGTCCAAGCGGAGAAGTGACGAGTCCAAGAGGAAGAGTGACAAGTCCAAGGGGACGAGTGATGAATCCAAGGGGACGAGTGGCAAGCCCAAGGAGACGAGTGGCGAGCCCAAGGGGACGAGTGGCGAGCCCAAGGGGACGAGTGGCGAGCCCAAGGGGACCAGTGGCGAGCCCAAGGGGACCAGTGGCGAGCCCAAGGGGACCAGTGGCGAGCCCAAGGGGACGAGTGGCGAGCCCAAGGGGACGAGTGGCGAGCCCAAGGGGACGAGTGGCGAGCCCAAGGGGACGAGTGGCGAGCCCAAGGGGACGAATGGCAAGACCCAGCAGGAAAGCCTTGATCACAACCAGGAGGATGCTAAATATAAAACAGATGTTGACTCTGAACAAAACTGTTTCAAAATTAAACAGAAAATTGAGGCTAATAAAGATGACTGTCATAGCAGTAGGAATGGAGCTTCAGATTCCAAGCAGAAGGAGTCTAGGTTTAAATCTGAAATGGCAACAGCTAAAATAGAAATGTCTAAATCTGAACTTAAAACTCATGACTCTGAAGACAAAGATGAAACATTAATGATGGACAGTGAGGGTTCTAAACAGGAAGACCTTCTTTTGATAAAGGCAAAGGAAACCAAGAAGTCTGAGGGAGTTAAACAAGATGTTAGGATATCTCAGATCAATGATAAGTGTTGTAGATGGGATATTTCTATAGAGTCGAAACGAAGTGACAACAGATCTCGGAATACTGCTAAGGGTTCTAGATGGGATAAAACTACAAAGTCTGAACAAGAAGAAAAAAAATCTCAGAATGTTGGTAAAGGTTCTAGGTTGGATAATTCTAAGGAATCTAAACAAAAAGATGGCAAATATCATAACAATTCTAATAACACTAAACAAGAGGATAGCAAGTCGAAACAGCAAATTAACTCCTCTAAGCCAGGAAGGGACACTAAGTCCAAACAAGAAATTAAAGATACTAAGAAGAATTCACCAACTTTGCAGAATGATCCCTGTGACATGGAAGGGATGATAGACAAATACTTAGAGTCTATAAGGAAAGAATATGCAACAACAACAAAGGAACATGTACCTGATAATGATGAAGTATGTAAGAAGGTGAGTAAACTTTCCATGCCTTCTCATTTTATATATGTTCAAATTGATGCCCATGATATGTAGTAATAATTCTGTATGCAGGACTATACCAAGGGTGATAACTTTTTGGCATGCGACCTGCAGTGCCGCCCCTTGATTTCTCATGAACTACCCATAATAATAATTAACTAAGTGACAGATTGCCCTTTAAAAATAGCTTCCATTACAATTGATGGTGCACCCAGCATCAGTTAAAAAAAGCAGGTTTTGTAAATGTGTTTTCAAATTAGGTTGGACATCTCCAAGTAGGGTTTTACTTTATTGTATATGAGGAGGCTTTGTGTCCAAGAGTTGGCCTTAAGGAACTGTAAGTGATGACAGTTGTAACCAAGGTAATTTTATTTCCCCACTTAAAAAAAAAAAAATATGTAAATATATAATATATATATATAATATATATATATATATATATATATATATATAACTGAAAACTCACACCCCAGAAGTGACTCGAACCCATACTCCCACAACTGGTATGTACAGGGACGCCTTAATCCGCTTGACCATCACGAGTTTTTGTGTGAGTTTTCAGTTGTATATAGTCCTGGGGACCATTCAGGCTTGTTTGCATATATATATATATATATATATATATATATATATATATATATAAATTTATTTATTTATATTTATTTATTTATTAGTATGTTTTGGTAGCAGTCTTTCCTGTAGACATATATTATTAAATATGACCGAAAAAGTAAGATTAATAATTCTAACACGAATTTTCTCAATGTTTCTTATATTTTTCTCAACTGTTGATGGTAACTGAAAAATCAATTCTCCAAAATTCATTTTTATTTCTAGTCTGACGCGACACTTGAGCGCGTTTCGTAAAACTTATTATATTTTCAAAGACTATAGTTTACACAGACACAACTATAACTGAACAGAGCTTAAACATCTTCGATTTTATACCTGCATTTGGGTGAGGTGATATGTTACAACAGTTTTGGATGAGGTGAAAACAAACTTTCAACACAAGACAGAACACGAAACAATGGGTATAATATTTTGTAAGTTAAAGGGAAGAATGGAAGTAACTGCAAAGGGCCTATTGGCCCATATTTCTTGATGCTTCTATATTGGTGCAGAGTCTTGAAGTGGGTAGAATATAGTTGTGCATTAATTGGCTGTTGATTGCTGGTGTCGACTTCTTAATGTGTAGTGCCTCACGGATATCTAGCCGCCTGCTATCGCTGTATCTATCGATGATTTCCGTGTTTTTTATTAAGACTTCTCTGGTGATGGTCTGGTTGTGGGAAGAGATTATATGTTCCTTAACCCTTAAAGTGCGCATCAGGCCTGATCGACGACCGGGCCATGGGGACGCTAAGCCCCGGAACAACTCCAAAGGTAACTCCAAGGTAACTCCCAGGTAGTCCGCAGGGTTATTCGGTCCAACCAGCCTGCGGTCTATCCCCGTGCCCACCCGTTCACTGTCCCTGTTCATAAGTTTGCTGCACTGGCTGCCATCTTCGGTAATACGTCTTGGGCTGACATTCGGGCAATGGGGTTTTTGGAGGTTGAACAGGGTCCTGGCCACTCGCTACCTTGTGAATGTTCCGAGGCATGGTCGGGCCTATGTTACATCGGGTTGGTGGTTGCAGCCAGTTGTCTCGACTTCCCGTTGAGGGGCAAGGGGTGAGGGCCGACCGCCTCCCGGGTAAGTCCCTCTTGTTTTTGTCTTTTGGTAAATAGCTCCAGGGAGCCAAAGGGGCTCCCCCTAGAAAACCAGCGTTGAATGTAATGAAATGCCATTTTCTGGGTGAGATCAGGAGGCACCTTGGCAACCCTCCCTCCCTCCAGTCAAGTTTTTTTTTTTCTTTTTCACGGTTTTTGACACCAAGCCTCAGAACTGCAGGGTAGATTGCCAGCGTGAAGGTCTGGGGCCCCACCTTCCCCCTCCCGAGGAGGGAGGGATTGTGCAGACAGCGGCGTGATGTCATGCTCGTTTGCTCGTTTTCATTTGGGGAGTTCTATCCACTAGTTCGGCTTTCAGTAGCAATATTGTGACCAGAATAGGGTTTTGGGGTGCTTACAGGAGGGTTTTGGGGCGCTAACCTTTCTGGGTGCCTGACCCGGTCGATGGCAGACATGGAATTCTTCCAACCACACCGAAGTTTCCATAGGCCATTGCTCCTCGTGCCTCTTCTGAGGGGGCCAGGTTCTGACTCATGGTCACCAGTAGGCCTAGAACTCCACTCACAGTGACTGATGCCTAAGTCTAATATATATATATATGTATCAGCCTGGATAGCTCCGTGAGCTTCCGGGTCTCACCCAGAAAATGGCGTTTCATTACAATCAACGCTGGTTTTGTGTCTTTATTGCCAAATCTACGACAAGCAGGTAGCTTCTCTGACGGTGTCTCACCCGCACTCTTCTTCTTGGCGACAGTATGAGATTTTGTGGTAGTCCTTTTGCCATTTCCTTTCTGCGTCATTTTTTATCAGTTTCTAAGCATGTGGTGTTCTCCTTTCTTGGCTTTTCCTTGATTGGTGTCTCATGCTGAATGCTGTCACCTTGCATCATGCAACACTGGCAGAGCCACTACATCTTGCTTTTGGTGTCGATACTACTCTGGCACCGTTTTGCAGGCTGTCACATGATATGTTTCACCACCTGCCTGCTCATGTGTCACCTCCCATCAAACACCTGATGAAACTACGATGTTGCTGCAACTTTCAAACCAATATAGCAAGTTTTAACAATGTTCTAATGTGTCATAAAAAGTTATAACAAGATGTAACAACTTTATTACAAGTTGGAACAGTGCTGAGCCTGCCTGGTCCTTAGAATGTGTTCTTGGTTTTCTTTCTTTAACTCATTTTACTTTCACCTTTTGGTCTCTGATTCTTTCTCTAAGGCATTGTTTTTGGTTTCTCTTGCCTGCTAATTTTGGGTTCGAGAGCTTCATGCTCTTCCCCGAAGGTACGGTTTCTGTTCCTTTGGCCTTGGTGAGTGTTTTGTTCATTTTGCAGCGGTCTCCTCCTTTTCTGGCAAAGAACGTGCCTGTTGGCTTCCAGAAAGCTCTTTTGGTTATTGATGCTCGGTGTCCCTGATCATGCACTTCCCATGTGCCCATGGTGTTAGGAAGTCTACTGCTCTTTCGGCTACGTTTGTGAATATGTCCTGGGCCAATATTCAGGCGCGGAGGTTTTGGAAAGTCTAATAAGGTTCTGGCGGTTCAGTAGTTGGTGAATGTTCCTGGGCTTCGGCATCCTTATGTGGCCTAAGGTTATTTCTCTTGTCCAGAGGGTTCTTCCTTCTTCGGGGAGCCACAAAGGAGTCCCCTAGAACGCCAGAGTTTGAATGTAATGAAATGCCAATTTCAGGGTGAACCCCTGGTGACTCTCAGATCCACCCCGTCCTTTCCAGGTAATCAGGGTGTGTTTACATTTGCTCCAGAACTGACAGCTCAAATCTGGTCAGGCAGTAAACCACTTCCTTTCTCCAATCGATTGGAGGAAGGTGGGCTGAATGAGCTTGCACTAATTTCGATAGAATGTGATCATTTGTTGACATAGTTAAGGGAGTTCATTAGGCGGGTTTCAAGGCTTTGGTCTCTTTTTTTTTTTAATCTAGCACAGGTTTGTTTTGACTCGCTGACTCTTTAGTTGCCCTCCGCGGTGAGGTAGCAAAATGTCAATGCTCCTGGCAACTCTTTGAGGGGGTTAGGTTCTGATGCTGGTCCCCCGTTAGACCTATACAACTCCACGGCTAGTGCTACATGGTAGATGAATACTGTCTCTGTATATTGCTTCAGGGAACCACAGGGGCTTACTGAGAAATTGGCACTTCAATACACTTAACTTTATTTCAAAAAATACTTTTGACTAACATACTTATTGAGTTTTTTTTAATGAACATGATTGTAATAATTAATTTTTTTATTTACAGGTAATTGGTAAGCGACACAAGTACAGGTTTAGCAAGGTGGTTATAATTGGAGATTCTCGCATCAAGCACTTGGAAGATGTTGGGATAAAGAGAACATTTGGCCCTCTGGAGATCAAGTGTGTGCCAGACTTGACCTTTGATAATCTGGAGGAAGCTGTGAAGCATAATGTTGATAAAAGCAATTGCCCTCAAGGAATCTTGCTCATCTGTAGTGTTGGCATCTATGATGTGATTGAGTTAAATAACAATTTATCCTGCAAGGAAATGCTTGACCATGAACCAATGGAACAAATCTACTCTCGAAACTATTATAAAGCCTCATATATTTCGAATTATGTGGTGAAAATGACTAAAAGATTAAAAGGATTATTGGGAGATAGTTCAAGAGTCTACTTTACAAGTATTCTTCCAGTACATATAAATAAATTTAATGAGTGCCAAGCAAAAGCTCATGAGAAAGCTACTGGACACATCCCAGATTTTCCACCTTTCATAAAAAAGCATTATGATAATGTAGAAAAGAATATTAATAAGGACCTGAATAAATTTAACGCCTCAGTCATAAAATTAAGTTTGAGAGGAGATGGGAAAATAATTCCTTGGAATATTTTACCTTCTAATTCAAGCAGATGTCTGGAGGATGGTATAAACCCATCAAGAGATGCAGTAGAAAAGTATATGGTTCCAATGTTAAAGTGTACCATAAAGCAGTACCATATAAACAGGTACCAGGAATTTGTTATTATTGGCGATTCTAGATTACAAAAAGTACAAAGACTGTGGTTCAATAATTATGAATGGAAAATTTCTATATTTACACAGGGCAAGTTGTCCTTCCGAGCTTTGACTGAGGACAACCCCATTGTGAAGGAAATTTCAGGCAAGAAGGATGCACTTATAGTTCTTAGTTTAGGCATGTATGATATTATAAACTTTGTTGCAGAAGATGGGTGTGACTCCCATAAGATGAAATTGGAATTACCCTCATTATGTTTTGAGAACTTGGACTCAAGTGATAAACTCTGGAATGACTTTGTTAACTCACTGAAGAGCGTTGACGAACTTCTCCGTAAAGTAACGACTAACTGTGATGTAATAATCACAACCATTTATCCATTTGATTTTCTGACCTTACAGAACTACTTGGTCAAGAGACACGCTGAAGAAACCGGACACATTGTAACAATTCCTTCACAATCCATGGAAATAAAGGAAAAATTAAACAGGATTGGGCAGTTTATATTAGGAATTAACAGGATTGCATTTACACTTGCTGAAGTGAAACAGTTGCCTGTCTGGGACTTTAACAGTTTAGTGTTTGGTATTCACCTGCCAAAAGATAATGTTCCTTTGATTGATGGTTTCAATCCAACTTCAGTTGTAGCAAGGAGGATAGCTGAAGCTTGTGTGAAGTTTGCTAAGACTTCTCAGTATGTCTGTTCTCCAAAGTTAAGTCTTGATAAAACAGAGGACGATGCTGACTTTGACAAGATGCTTCATGTGCGCCAGCCTCATTTATCAACTCTTTTAGAAATCTATAATTTTGATTTATCTGTCCCACCACTTTTGATTGAAAAGAAACGGAAAGGTAAAAGTGATGAAAAAAACAGTTGTAATGATTACTACAGTTTTATAAAACAAAAAGTACTTGTGAAAATATCTAGTGTTTTGAGATTAATACCAAATGTTTATATGAGCAGGCCTTTGCCTATTACATTACTGCAAGAAATGAAAAGAGAGAGCAGTATAGACAACTGTGTAGCTGCCAGGGGGGAAACATCAACAGCAAGTGCCAGTGAGAGTAGAGAGAGCACATACAGAACTAAGAGTCGAGCCAAATACTCCCGTCCTGAGTGTGCATCTCCATCTGCCTTGAGCTCATCACCACATAGACATGTAAGTGAGAAAATCAAGTTCAGAACTGAAAGACAACATTGTTCTATTAGAGCTGGCAGCTACAATAAAAATCGGCATCTTGATTCTGTCTCTCCATCTTCCGTGCGTTTGTCATCTCCAGATTATCAAATAGGGAAAAAAACAAAATTTAAATGGGATGAAGCAGACTCTGTTATAAGGAATAAATTGGCAGGAAATTACACAGTAAACTACACAGACAGTAGCTTTACTATTTGCGAGGATGATACTCTAAATAGATTCAAAAGCAGTGAATGGCTGGGTAGAAATTATAGTCCTAGCAGAAGCTGTAGTCCAGAGAGAAAGTATAGTTCAGGGAGGGAATCGAGCCCTTGGAAATATGGTAGTAAATTCAGACGTAACAGTGGAGATATGTCTTACAGTGAAGAAGAAAGTTACTATTATAACCGAAAAAGTTATAGTCCAGAAAGAATTAGTAGGCGGGAGAGATATCACTCGCCTGTTAAACAGTATCCTTTTGATAGAGATGAAACATTCAGGCCAAATCCAAGAAGAAGTTGCAGTCCAGTCCAACACTATGCACATAGCTCAAGTGATCGGGTCAGCAGCGAGCGTTTGAGACAAGATAGGCACCCCAGCCCATGGAAGAGAGCGATGCGCTCATCTTCACTTTCTCCACATTGGAAAAGGTATGAATATACTTGGTTTATATCTTGCCCTAACTTCTTTCTGGCATAATTCTGTGAGTTGAAGGCATCATTAATATAGTATGAAGTATACCTGGAGCATACCCGGACAGGAGTTTCGGGAGTTCTACTTCCCTAGCCCAGCCTGGGGCTAGGCTCGGCTTGGGACAACTTTGTCCAGCAGGCTGTTGCTTGGAGCAATTTGCAGGCCCACATATCCACTACATCCCAATTGGTCCAGTACTTCTTGCAAAAACTTACCCAATTGCTTCTTGAAGAAGTCCACCTTTGTTCTGGCAATATTTTTAATGCTTTCTGCGAGTGTTCATCAACCGTGGACCTCTGTTGTTCAGACAAAGCTTTCCAATTGTGCTTATGGCACTTCTACACTTCACTGGTTCTATTCTGCATTTCCTTCCATATCTTTTGCTCCAGTATGTTGTTATTCTACTGTGCAAATGTAGAACTTGGCCTTCCAGTATCTTCCATGTATGTATATTATATTATACCTCTCTCATCTCCTTTCCAGAGAGTACATTTTGAGAGCTTTGAGATCATCCTAATAATTTAGATGTTGTATAGTTTGTGGTCTTATTTGGCCTTTCTCATCCTCTGTTACATTATCTTCCAACCCTTCCTTTCTGTTCTTTTTTCTTTCCCCATTTCCTTCTCCACCCTGCCCATCATTCCTTTGGCCCTGTCTCATCCTTCCCCTTTCTCTGTTCCTTCCCTCCATTTCTTCATTTCCTACCTCCCTCTCTCCCATCATTTTGTCCCTCCTTCGATCTCTTCAACTTCAAAGGTTTGCTTTCTTCATTGTCTGCAGATTGAGTTTGCAATGTCTTTTTTGCCTGTTCAGATTTTGATTAAGCTGTTAGCTTTTTTCCCTTCATTCTACAGAATGAAGAGGAATTTTTCATTCCCGCATTCAATTGGCCTTGGGTGTGTGCATCATAGATTTCATTTCTTAAGTTTTTGCTGGTGACTTATTTCTTTTCGGTTTTGTGCCAGCCTCCATGGCTAATACAATTTCATAGGAATTTCCACAGTGTTCTTTGCTCTCTATGGGTCCTGTGTGACTCCTGTTGCCCCTGCAGATCTTTTCTAGCTTTGGCATATTTAGCACTTCAATCCTCTTCTTGAAGCTTCAGTTTTTCAGTTCTGGAAGGTATTTAGTAGCATGTTTTTGCATCTTTACCAGTTTATTGATGTGCTTCTTGAGATATGGGCACCAAACAACCATTAAATATTCAAATTTTTATCTCACAAAAGTTGTCAAATATTTCTTTAGTATTTCACCATTCATGAATTTGAAAGCTATTCGAAACTTGGAAAGCATAGCATAAGCTTCTCTCGCAATGTCCTTTATGTGGTCCTTTGGTGACAATTTGCTCTCCAGAACCATCCCCAGATCCCTTTCTTTGTCTGCCTTCTTTAATGCCTTTTCACATAATTTGCAGCGTGTGTGGCCCATTTTCTCCTATGACTTTCCATAACATGGCATTTATACATATTGAATTCCATCTTCTTAGTTGTCCAGGTCATCTTGAAGGGCTTGTTAATTGTCTAATTCTTTTATCTTCCCTAGTAGTTTAGAATCATCAACAAACATGTTCATATAATTCTGTGTTCCCTCTGATAAATTGTTTATATAGACAATGAAAATTACTGGTGTGAACTGAACCTTGTGATACTATACCAGTAACATTTCTCCAGTTTTGTGCCTTTCTTTTTACCACCCTCATTTTCTGTGGGGAACCCCTTCGCCTCCCTGGAGCTATCAGGCTAATATGCAATTCATTAGACCAGGGCATTATTCAAAGGAGTTCAGCCTACTGGGGACCACAAGCCAGAACCTAGCCCCCTCAGAGAGGCACGGAGTAATGGCCCTGGAAAATACCTGTGGTTGGGAGTTTTCCTTATCTGCCATCGACCGGGGCTAGGCACCCAGAAATGTAGGCATAACAAAACAGACCCGACATAGTAAGATAATTACAACTAAAAACTGAACAGAGAGGCAGAATTCCCTCCAATCCCAATAAAACAAGCAAACGTCACACCCCACCGCCACACTGCTAGTCTGTGCAGCCCCCTTCCCCTAGGAGGGGGAGGGTTGAGCCCCCCCCCCCCCCCCAGTGTTTTGCCTTTGTGTGTCCTCTGCTGTTCATTGTGTGGAGGCCAGGTGTCCCTGAGGTGTACTGGGGCTGCATGAGCTTAGGGCAGCCTTCCCTAAGTGCCCTGTGAGTACTATTCTTGCGTGTCAAGGTTTTCTTCCCTGGTACATTCGGGACTCCATTTCCGTAGGAGTTTTTCCTGCTTGGCATCTACCCCACCCTTTGGGTCAGCTGGGGTTTCGTAGCCCTTGTTTGGTCTTGGGTAGGGAGTGATATTGTTGATGGTTGGTGCATCAAGGTGTTGCACAGCCAGCTTACCTACGCAGCCGCCGGTTCCCGTTTCGTCTGGGGACGTTGTATTTTCTGGGGCGAAGCCCCTTCGACTTCCTGGAGCTAACTGAGCTGATGTGAATGTATTAGACTCTGGTATCAGTCAATGCGCATGGAGTTCTAGGCCTACTGGGGACCATGAGCCAGAACCTGGCCCCCTCAGAGACGTACAAGGAGCAATGGCCTATAGAAACCCCTGTTTGGTTGGAAGCTATGTCTGCCATTGACCGGGTCAGGCACCCAGAAAGGTAAGCACCCCAAAACAATCCTCTATTATTAAAATATTGCTACTGAAAGCTGGCCAACTGGACAGAACTCCCCAAATGAAAAGGAGCAAACAAGGATGACGTTACTGTGCCACTGTCTGCGCAAGCCCCCTCTTCCCCCACCCTCCCCGGGAGTGGGAAGGGGGAAACCCTAGACCCCCGCTGGCTATCCACCCTGCAGTTCTGTGGCTGATGTGAACTGGCAAGGTCGTGTGCCTCTGGCTCCCGTTTTCCAGTTCTATGCCTTGTAGTGTGGTACTGTCTAGTGGTGGTGCACGAACCAGCAGTTATTTCACAAGTACTTGGGCTGCTTGCACCTAGGCTCCCCTTCCTTAGGTGCCCTGTAAGTACTGCCACTTGGGGCTTGGGTCCACCTTCCACAAGTCACCTCTGCAAGGTCTTTTGTTGCTCGATGATTGACTGCCTTTGGTGTCTGCTGGAGCAGACAGCAAAGCTCTGGAAGGACGTCCGTCCTTCGCCACGTCCTTCCAGGAAGAACCCTCAGACAAAAGTAGTCTCCCTTTCGATAAGAATGGGGTAAGCAGGTCCAACCACTGCAGGTTGGAGGTCTTGCTCCCTAACCCTTCAGAAGGCTGCAAGCCCTGTGTCACAACAAGAGCATTGGGTCTTTTTTCTGGGTACAGTTGCCAACAATATCTAGTAATGTGGTTTGGACGTTTACAGTGACCGACCACAGATACGTCGGGGAGAAGAGACATTACTAACAGGATTACCCTTCGGTTCACTCGGTCTTCTGTTACTGGTAACATACTGTGTGCTCTTAAGAGTAGTGTGTCCCCATAGCCTTCCTCCTATCACCATAACTGGTGGTTTGAAAAGGCTCTGGCGAGGTTATGTATTAGCCAACCCCCGCTTAACTCATGGGCACTTAATGGAGCGCCGCCCTGCTCCTTATTGTCCGAATTGCATTGTCCCTCTTACGGTTGTGCATATTCTTTTCAGTTGTCCTGACTTCCAGGATGTTCGTGCGTCTTGCTTCCCAACTGTCCCTCACGGTCACCTGTCCCTCAATAGTATCCTTGGTAAATCTTTGATGTTGTTCGCCTTATGTGCTTTTGTTCTTGGATTGGCATCCTAAGTGATATTTAGCGCCTTTGGAATATCCCGCACTTTTGATGCTGCTACATAGCCTTCCCGGCTTGGTGCCTTATTTTGATAATTATTTACTTACTCAGACTACCTGTTGATGATTTCGAGGATCAGCATTCCCACAGCATGGTCTCTGTCGAGGCCTCGTGACTGCTGGTCTGATCAACCAGAAATAAAGCAATGAGTGTAATGCAATGGTTTTTCCATGGTGGCACCTTTGTAGCTACCAATCCCCACTCTGTTCTCCCTTTTTCATGTCTTAGGGCACCTTGATTCAGTAGGTGTTCTGCTATATCAGAGTTTTATTTGGTAGGTTCCTAATTAGCAAACATCTGAAGTTCACTCTGTCACTGTCTATTATTTAATTATAATTATTTTATTATTATTATTTGACTATTATTAAATGTAATTTATAGTTTATCATTATTTTCAGATCACGGCTGCGATCACGATCACAGTCAGGATCACGATCACAGTCACGGTCACGATCCCAGTCATGGTCACGATCACAGTCACGGTCACTGTCGCGCTCACGATCCATCTCGAGCTCTCGCTCGCATTCAAGCAGAGGAAGAAGAACCAAATATGGTTCAAGCAGAGGAAGAAGAGATGAGTCTGGTTCAAAGCATTCAGTTATTGTGCGTGCACTGCACTCTCTGCGTGAAGTTCACGACCGAGAGTGTGATATGTATAGAAAAAACCCTAAAGCTCATCCTAATTACACTAAAGAGTATCGAACATTTGTTGACAAGAAGAGGGAGAGAATTCTTTCACTCGGAGGTGATCCAAGCACATATGACATGACAAGAGAATGGGAAATATTTTGGCAGTCTCGTATGGAAGCTATATTTAATGAATGTTGGACAGTCAAGAGAGACCAGTGTGTATCAATGCTGCCTATTGATAAAAGTTACTCCCGTTCCCCTTCTCCCTCTTCTAGTTGTTCTGTGTCTTCAGATAGTTCATCAGATGCCAGCAATTATAATTGTAGAATCCTTCGTAGAAAGAGAGCTAAACACACTAGATCATTGAGTGCGCATAGAAAGAAAAAAATTAAAAAAATTAGGAAGAATAGAGAGAGAAGTATTAGAAGTAGAGATCCTTCCAGTCATTATGAAGACAAGGAAGTACTAGATGAAAAGAAGAGGAATGCCAAACAGAGAGACTTTACCAGGAAGGGAAGGAAAGATGACCACTTCCAGAGTCCCAAATGTTCATCAAGTGAAACATCTTGGGATAATGATCTCGCTGGAGAGAAAGGAAGTAGTGGTGTTGCTAACCAAAGATTAAAGAATGTAAAGGATACTAAGGAAAAGTTGGGTATGGAAAAGATGGAAGGAATTATTAATGAACTTTTACAACAAGTTATTGAACCCGTAAATCCAAATGAACATGTTACAGCAACTTCAGAAAAGACAAGCTCTAAATCTGAAGATTTGCAGAAAACATGGGATGGGAGGTTGTCTCTGAAGGAAGGTCAGTTGAACCTCCTTGCACCCAGGAATTTAACTGAAGATGAAGTCTCTTCGACAACTCCTTCAGAAGGGTTTTCAGCTGAAGTAATTAAAGTTTTAGAATTATTGAGTCATTTAGGTGAAAGATTGGGAGCATTACAGAGCTCTGTGAAGTTACTACATGAGAAGGCATTAAAGCTGAAGTCAAATGGTCTGGACACAATGAAAATTTTTGATGAAATAGATAACAAAATTCTTTTACATATGGCAGCAGATAAATTAAGAAATGCACTTCAGGGTGACAAACTAAACCTCATTCAGAAAATCATTACAAGTGAAACTGAGCAAAAACTAAGCCTTTTACTTGAAAAAGAAAAAGATCGATCTTTGCTCTATGATTTAAATGTTGATAGCATAGCTAATGCTTGTCTTGGAAAAAGTTCAGCTGAGACTACAACCTTTATTGAAAATGCTTTGATGTATCTTGGTCACACTGAAGTTCCTCAGGATCAGTTAATGAGAATTCACATGGCAGTTAAGACGGAACAAGCAAAGATATTTTCCCTTTCAAAGAATGTGCCTCAAGGTAGAGATTGTGTAGTTAGTAAACCATTACAGATACCTGTGCCATCAGGAAAGCCAAGTCATCATGATGCAGTGCCAATATCACAACAATACACCTCTGTTCCACCTCCCTCTTTAGGATCTGCCACCTATTCTCAGTCTCACATAAGAAATTTATGTCTGCCTTTTCCTGTTGCTCCTGGACAAGAAGCTGTCCCAAAACCTGTTCATACAATATCACAAGCTCCACCTCAACCTATTGCTAGTACATCACAAACTGCACCACACACTATTGCTTCTACACTACAAATGATACCTCAGCCTGTTCCTCCACCTGTCATTATGCCAGGAAGTCACACTTTTGGCTCTTCAACTCACACTGCAAGAACTGTAGTCAGTGACAAATTGTCATTAACTGATTTTCTTTCTTCAATATCAAGTTCCACTGTAATGAACAGTGTAAAACCATCTTAAGGTTTCTTAATTAGGTATTCCCAGTGTAGTTTTTTATCATCTATTTTTCTTCTTTTGACATTTTCCTCCAATATCTCATGTTAAGCCTCTTTGTATTAATTTGAAACTAAAATTTAATACTGTAGTTGAGTTTGAGCCCCAAAAAGTTAGGTTGCTATTAGCCCCTGGCAGCTATTTTCTATTTTGTTATTTGATATTTTTAGCTTTTCATTGTACTAACTTGAAACATACCATGTTTACTCATCACCATGAAATTGAGTTTCCCTTCTGTGGGAACCCACGTCGGCTCCCTGAAGCTGTCTTACTGATCAAGTGCCATATTACGTGAGTGTCATCACTCAGAGTTCTTTGTATGCCTATCATGGGACCATGAGCCAGAACCTGGTCCCCTCAGAGAGGCACAGGGAGCAATGGTCTATGAACACTTTACATGTAAAGTACAATATTGTCATCTTGCCATCAACCAGGGAAGGCACCCAGAAAGGTAGGCGAATCAGAACAGAATACTGCCTTGGTGAAAAGTGTGACCTACATCCTCAAAAGTGCAAAAGAACTCTCTCATAAAGCAAACAAACAAGCAAAGCTTTGTCCAACTAACCCCCCCCCCCTCCCATAAGCGCCCTCCCCCATCCTGGGCGTGAGTAGGTCGGGTCACCCCGAGTCAGTTCTTTGATACCGTGCCAAGTGGTCGCTGGTTGATTTGGGGTCTTCTGTTACGGACTGCCATCTCTTTTTTGGGCTGAGATTTACCACCTTCCTGGTTATTCCCTGTTTTCCTTCTCTGTGGGTTCTTCTCATGTCCTCCTTCGGGGAGCTGACGGGGCTCCCCACAGAAAACCAGCGTTGAATGTAATGGAACGCCAGTTTCTAGGTGAGTCCCGGAGGCCCCCCCTGGCACCCTCCCTCCCTCCCTCTGGCCGGTGGTTTTCATCATTCAAAGAACTGATTGGGGGAGGCCCAACTTACCCAGGCTGGCTCTCCATCCCTCCTGAAGGGGAGGGATTGGCGCTAACCAGCGGGGGGGTTAGTCGGATGAAGTTTTTCTTGCTTGTTTTCTTTATGGGGGAATTCTTTTGTGCTTTTTAGGATGTAGGTTGTACGTTTCAACCAGGCAGTAGTCTGTATTGATTCGCCTACCTTTCTGGGTGCCTTCCTTGGTCAATGGCACGATGGCATACTTTACATGTAATGTGTTCATGTGCCATTGCTCCCTTCACCTCTCTGAGGGGACCAGGTCCTGGCTCATGGTCCTCAATAGGCATACAAAGAACTCTGTGACTGATGACATTCAAGTAGTAAGGCACTTGATTAGTAAGATGGCTTCAGGGGTACTCCGGGGTACACCCAGATACTAGCATTTCATGACATTCAATGCTGTTTTTTATTGAGCTGCCTAGTTCAATGCCAAAATTTTTGGTACATTTGTTTTTTCTATCTCTGTACAGTATGTGGAGAATGCCTCATTATACAGTATTTATTTTAAACTTAAAATATGGCAATGGTGATCGAAACTGATCTTAATCCGTGATATTTAGCAGTCTAGTCCAATGAAAGCTATTGCTTTTATATATTAACTTGTTTACAGATGGAATGGGTGATTTGAACATTCATTCCTGAATCTAGAACTTTTATCGCCAGTTAGGGGGACAAAGCAATAAAAAACTGCCCACCATGTTCCCCCCCCCCCCCCCTCCTCTCCTAAAAAAAACTTACTTGCACTATATCCACACAACTTATGTGTCCACAACCATTTAATACACTATACAGTACTGTACTGTACTATACTATGTATTATCCTCAAAAAACTTGGTCCAAATATTTATATCTTGATTATAATATTCTGAAACTGACATTCTTTCCTACTGTCCCCACGGGACACTTGGCCCTTGAATGAATGCTTGGTGAATCCGATACCATCGATGTTGCTCGCCTTTTGTCTTTTTCTTTTTTCTTGTATTGGAATCCTGGGTGATATTTAGCACCTTTTGAATATCCTGCAATACAGATGGTGCTACATAGTCTTCCTGGCTTGGCATCTTCTTTTAATAGTTACAAGCTTAAAGCTGATATTACTCAATTAGTGAATTCATTATAAAACCTGAAATCCTTATACAGCACTACCTATTCTAATTATGCTACTGGATTCATTATACAGGTGGTCCTGTGATTTAGTGGTATTGAATTACACTTGTTCAGAGTTAAGTGGGTTTGCTCTTTTATACCAAGTTTAAGAATTATGTATGTGGAAAATTGATTAGTAAATATAATGTCCACTATTTCTCAGGTTATCTGTGTTCTGTGGCAGTGGGTCAGGCTTCCACACGTACATTTTACTCTCATTCTCTGAACTCATGCAGGTATTCATTAAATTAAATGTACAATCTTTCCTCCACATTCATTATAATACAGTACAGTACATAAACACATTATAGACAGCCCTTGATTTATGCAGAGATTATATTTTTGTAAAATCTATGTATGTGAGACCTGCACAGCTGAAATTTAAAGGTTTACGGTACTGTATGAGGAAAATAGTGTTATATTTGAGACCTCAATGAACTGCCTTTTTCAATTCATGCTCAACAAAACACCTATGGGACTTGAAACATTATATAAAATACTCCCTCTGCTTTCTAGCCATAATACAGTACATGATGAAGTCCACAGTGCTTGAAGGTGCATTAATCCAAAAATATAATGCAACATTTTGTTAAACAAAAAAATGTTGTGTAGAGACTCAATGAAATGGAAACAATGAAGTAAACCCACAGATAACTTAATATAGTATGTGCTTGACCTGTATAACACAATTCTGAACTTTGTATGAAACTTAAATAGTTCATAACACTGATTGGTGTTTTCCAATATTTTGCAAACCAGGGGCTGCCTGTGTTGTATTTTAACTAATTGATTGTGTAGTACTCACTGAAGTCATTATATTCCAGATACTCATTTCACTCATTACACTTCCTGAACTCATTGCAGTACACTGCTCTGTGTGCCATATCCTGATATATGCCATCTTCAGGATTCCTCTCTTGATTGGTAATGATTACAATATATGTTATCTTCAAAATTTGATGCAGCTATGATTGGAGATCAAATATTTGACTATCTGACAACTTCTCTTAAAAAATTTATGTCACGATAGAACATAACTGCAAACTTCACATAAAGTTTTCTCGCCACTCTTGGCTAACCCAATAAACAAAATATCACCTGACTTTAAAGGATTACTGCAAACTAATCAATTAAAATTTATTTTTTATTCGAAGCTTAACTACAAAAATTGTGTTTTAAGTTTTAAAATACATAAGGTGATGGAAGGATCTGGAAATGCAGAATCTTGTTTAGCATCATCATTGAAACTGTAAGCCAGTGTAGTAAGCTCTTTCTAGAATATTGAAATAATCATGTACAGCAGCTGCATACTCTTGTATTCTGTTTGACTGCAACACCCAACAGCAATAATGTATTTTATATTACTGTACTGTATAATCTTTCATCTCTCCCATAATTAAAAAAGCTTTATTGATCAGAAAATCTGGGAGCCAGGACCATTTTAGTTCTCTACAAAGTCAACTTATATATATACTGTATATAAAAACAAATACTGTATATTGCACCAACAGATGATGGTGCACAAGGCATCATACTGATACACTTATTAATTGTTAGAAATGCACTACTATATTTTTCTTGTTAAATATTTTAAGTGCTGGTTATACAGTACAGTATGTTATTTTTGTATTTATCGTGGATACAAAGGAACGGTGTCCACCAGAGCTTTAATAATTTTCTTGTTCACACAAGTTAAAGTTGATATTTAAGCTTTTACCGTCATTCTATTATCTATTACTGTATTATCTCAATTTTATGTAATTGGAACATGGTGGCATTAGTAAGGCCTGTTAATTTTTCTGATACATTTTCTTTTGATAATTACTTGGTCCCGAGTATTTTGGATTAAAGACATCATTTATTAAGGAATGTGTTTTCTCTTGTTGAATGCTTCAACAATACAAAAACAGCTGTTTAAAGTTATTAAAAATCAGATCAATATTGTAAAAATTAGTTAGGTTTTGTATGTGTCACGCAGAGTGCAGGGGGGAGGGGGAATACAGTTTGAACATAGTTCATATAATTACATACAGTACTCAGTATTTAAATAATTTGTCACAGCTATTCCTGGAATTATTTGTGGATTACATTAAGCAAAATTATACAGAAAATTTGTTTAACAGAATGAGGGCAGGAAAATTTGTGTGGGTTCCTTTTCTGGTCATTACACAGTTGTAATGACCACTAGGCCACTTCTTCAGTTTGATATACTGTACTTTTAAATCTTAAACTGATATTTATTTCTATTAATATTCAATGCATTTTGGTATTATAAAGCAATTTATAAATTGACCTCCATAACATTAGTCTTCATTCATATACAAAACTATTTTAGTTTCTTGCCTTTATACCATGTACAATGAAGTCTTTAATCCCCCTCCCCTCCACTGTCCTGAAATGTCTTTTCTTTGAAAATTTACACCAATTCACAAGCTGCTGCTATATTTATGGACAAGTTAAACTCTGCAGATGCCCATTAGCTTTATTACTCTATATTTTGCAATAGAACCTTAAGGTATTGCTTTCTGCCAGGTATGAATATTTTTACTATGGGTTTTACAAGATTTTATGGGAGATGAAAACAGTTACTTCTCGTGTATCAGTTATTGTTATTTTAAGCTCTTTCAGTGCTCATATGACCCCAGAGGCTTTTTTCAAACGTGTCTCACCCTTGATGATAGAAATCCAACATGCCTTGTTGGATGCCTTGTATCTCATTTTTAGTAGATATAAGGCAGTAGAGGTTTGCGGGGTTCTCAGCCATAGTGGTGTTGTCATCAATCACCTTGTTGAGACCACTTTAAAGAAGTTGTTTGTTCCTGTCCCATTTCCCAGAAGCAAGTTTCATAGATTTCTATCCTGTCTTTCATAGCATGTTCTAAATCCATTGGAGAGAGATGTGGTTAGCCATTGTAAAGACTGTCACAATAATGTGGATAGAAACAGTGCGTATTGTAACTCAACCAACACATGAAATGTAATTAAAGTGGTGACATTTTGGTCCATCTTGGACCCTTAGGAAGTCAAAATGGAGCAGCAGCATTATTTCATATGTGGATTGGGTTATTTGGTTAGCGATTACAAATAAAATACATAGTATACTATCAAGTGTGACCTAATATCATATCCTTCCTCCTGTCACTGAGGCAGACTGTGGGAAACATCTCTAGCTAGGTTACATATTTGTCACACAGGATTTACTCTTGGACACTTACTGGAACAGTAACCTGTATCCTACTTTCATAACAACAGTCATCTCCTTGTAGAATGCCCTGGTTTTCAGGGTTATCTTTTTGAGGTGATTTCGAGGCTTAGCGTCCCCGTGGCCCGGTCCTCGACCAGGCCTCCCTTTTGTCACACATCCCCAGGAAGCAGCCTGTAGCAGTTGTCTATCTTCCAGGTACCTATTTTACTGCTAGGTAACAGGGGCACCAGGGTGAAAGAAACTGCCCATTTGTTTCCGTCTCCACCAGGGATCGAACCTGGAACCTCAGAAAAAAATGACTTGCACTTCGGATTACGAATTCGAAGCGCTGTCCACTCAGCTGTTAGGCCCCTAGCAGAAAGTGATCAGATATTATAATTTCACGCTTCTTAAAAATTATATGTTCCTCGATAAAATCTTCTGTGAATCCGACTTCACTGACAAAGCTCATCTTTTATCAGTGTGCTCTTGTCTTGGCATCCTGAGTGATATCTGAGTACCATTATACATGTATCACTAATGCGAACAAGCCTGAACGGTCTCCAGGCATATATGCAACTGAATTATAGTTATGTATCACTAAATAACATTTTCTTAAGACTGCTGTAATAATATCTTATCAGCATTCATGCACAGAAATTGTAATTTCTTATAAAATAATAACTACATTGATAGAACTTTATAAGGGAAGATGTATAGATATTTGTATTAAAATCTCCAGAAAGTAATGATCCATTGTGAATAATATTGCAAAGTCAAAAAATTTTTATTGCTTAAATTCTTAGCACAAGAGGCACTTACTTTAAATGCTGCCATTATTACATACTGAACTGGGGAAAATCTGAATCCATTGTCATAATTATACAAATACTGTTCTTAACACACTATTATTTTTGTATCATTGCATTATTTGGTATTAATGTGTTAAACTGTATATATGTCAATAAGTGCGAAGAGTTTGAATTCTGTAGAGAGTAGTGACGAGTATTCAAGACATAATTTTTTTGTTAAGTATATTGTACAGTAATACATAAGACAATTGTTTTCTACCTCCTGCACCTAGCTCCAGTTGGTGTGATATATTTTATATGTAAAGATAAAATTGGGTACAGTTTTCAGAGTGATTACTGTGCTGGACTAGCAGTCCAAGGGTCTTGTAGCCAAACTGGTTTGTTGTGAAAATCCAACTGGTTCACATCGCCTAGAGATGGTCTTTCTTTCTCAGTCGGCAATCATCAATCCAGCACCATGAAAGGGTTGAACTTTAAATTCTTCTGTTCCCTCCATTGTGAAGGAACTTGTCTATGCTTGGAACCTGCTCCAAGAGAAGAGTAGTAGAGTTTGATAGCACATTATATAATGTATCATACTTAAATAAAATTCATTGCATTGATCTTTCACTTTTGTATAGAACTTGCAAACATGTAATTGTATTGTACTATATTTGTTTCTGAAAAAAATATGCACTTTCATATTAAAAGTTATGTTTTTGGCTGAGTAAAATTAATAACATTCTTACGGAAACTGAATTTCACAATGCATGGTTTCCCTATCCATATGTCCATAGTATATTTTCAGTATGGGAAAAGAAAAAATTGATATCTTGTAAGATGAACCTTTTAGGCTTTATTCACCAAGTCCTTGAACTTGGCCATTTGCCAACAATTTAATCGTGCAGTTCAGTTCAATACTCGCCAAAGTATTTTATTGGTAAGAGCATAGTCTACAGTAAATAAAATAACAAAGCTAAAACTTTTTATTGTGAAAACATTTCGGAAATGAGACAATTGTACATTTTGCACATAGTTATAAATAGTTATGGCTGTAAGACAAAACTGAAGTTGCTGACATAATGATGTAAGTAAAAAGATGTGTGCAGGAGTTTAATGTTGTGATACATTAACCTTCTCTTAGTTTCATGTACAGTGTAGTACATATTTTAATTTTTCTAATATAGAATAGCATCATTCCATGACCTGAAGGGTGTAAACACATATTATGTATGTATACAGTACATATGTAGTTTAATTAATTGTCGCTACAGATATTATAAAATGTTAATTTGTTGAATTTTTTGTTAATTATATAAGTTAAACCTCTGGTGATTAAATTTACTATACTGTACTTCATGTATTAATGTTTTTTTTATCAAAGCCAATTATATCCATTGCAATTATTCTACACTTCTGAATAAAAAGTTTTTAACCATGAGTAATTTTTTTTTATCTGCTAATCAGTTGTTAGAATTTTTTGTTTGACTATAAATGTAATGAAGAGCACTTGCATATGTATTATAATAAATTGTTTATTCTGAAGAAGGAAGGTTGTTCATTTACCTCAGTGATGATGGGTGAGCTGCATACTTTTGATACAAATTATTGAGAGGTTAGCTTTGTCCTGTTAAGTTCATCTTTAGTTCCAATGTTCAGTAGTTTTTAGGATGTTGCAGTGGGTGTGAGGTATACAAATGATAATTTAAGAGGGCTTCTTGCACATTAAAAATCAGGAAATATGTCATGCATTGTTACATACAATAGCAAGAGTTTACAATATACTTAGGGCATACTTGGCCCTCTCCTCTTTCTCATCTACATTAATGACCTTCCAAATGCCTCCCAACACCTCAAACCAATTCTATTTTCTGACGACACAACCTACATTTACTCCAGTCCTGACCCCCTTGCTCTAAATGCCACAGTAAATACTGAGCTAAATAAAGTCCATCACTGGCTAACTGCCAACAAACTCACCCTTAACAGTGACAAAACTTTCTATATTCTGTTTGGCAATAAATCCTCTAATCAAATAAATCTCAGGATAAACAATACCCAAATTTGTAACAAAATAGATGGCAAATTCCTTGGCATTCTCATTGACCACAAGCTGAATTTCCAGGGACACATTCTAAATATATCAAAGTTTCAAAAACTTTTGGCATTCTTTCTAAGATCAGATATTATGTACCTCGCCCTGCCCTGGTGAGTAACTATTACTCCCTCATCTATCCATATCTCAACTATGGTATTTGTGCTTGGGGTTCTACTACCCAAAATCATTTACGTCCTCTAATTACTCAACACAAAGCTGCTATTAGGACAATATCAAACTCTGGCCCCAGACATCACTCGGTACCCCCTACTCAAATCTCTGAATATGTTAGATATTAAGTCACTGCACATTCTCTCGTGTGTATTATACATATATAAAATGCTGAACTGTAATGCCAATCCTGACCTCAAAAACTTCATTGAAGGTTGTAACAGAACCCATGAGCACCACACCAAACAAATACTGTTTTGATATTCCAAGAGTACGACTTAAACTAGAAATGCTCTACAAATCAAGGTACCCAGAATGTGGAATGACCTGCCCAATGTGGACTGCTGCAATCAAAACGGTGAAGAGTAGGAAAAGCAGAAGAGTAAGCAGGGCAACCATAATCGAGTTTAGACAGTATGAGAGAGGAAAGCAAAGAGAGGAGCATGCGCCTATCTGCTCCCCAAGAAGTATGTGACAGAACCTTAAGTAGGTTAAGGACCTTAGAACATTCAACACAGAGGTAAGAGATATGGGGCGACCAAGACAAACGAGTGTCAAAGATTAACCCCAAAAGCTTAGCGGAATCCCTGTACATAAGGGGATGACCATAAAGTGACATAGAGGGACGAAGAATGACATGCTTCCGACTAAAAGTCATAACGCAAGTCTTAGACGTAGAGAACTTGAAGCCATGATCGGTGGCCCCAAGACGACATGGCATCAAACGCAAGTTGAAGCCGCCGTTGAAGGAGAGGCGAATCATCACCCTGACAGCAAAGGATAAGATCGTCAACGTAGAGAGCGGAGAAGACACCAGAAGGAAGAGAGGACAGAAGACCTTTGAAGGCAACTAGAAAAAGAGTAGTGCTCAGAATACTACCCTGGGGCACACCCTCATACTGCCTAAAAGGGGCAGAGAGAGGGGTACCAACCCGCACACAATAGGAACGACGAGAGAGGAAACTCTGGAGGAAGAGAGGGAGATTCCCACGAAGGCCAAAAGAGTGAAGTTGAGACAGAATATGATACCGCCAGGTAGTGTCGTAAGCCTTTTCCAGGTCAAAAAGGACGGCAACAACGGAGGTCTTCGCAGCAAAAGCAGTACGAATATAGACCTCCAAGTTCACCAGGACATCCGTTGTGCTGCGGCACTTGCGAAAACCAAATTGAGAAGGGGAGAGGGGGTGATAGTGTTCTAAGAACCACATCAAACGAACATTAACTATACGTTCAAAGAACTTGCAGACACAACTCGTGAGGGTAATAGGGCGGAAGTCCTTGGGGGATGACCCGAGAGACCCTGGTTTCCGAACAGGGAGGACAACAGCATCGAGCCAGTCCTAAGGGACTGACGACGACTCCCAGACCTGATTGTACAGACTCGATAAATACTGAGACGTGCACGGAGGGAGATGGCTAAGCATTTCATAATGAATGCCATCTGAGCCTGCCGCCGTAGAACCGCAGAGGGCTAGGGAAGACTGAAGCTCAGAGAGAGAGAAGGGATCATTATAGGGAAGGCGAAGATGAGTACAGAAATCTAAAGGACAAGATTCAAGAATAGGGTTACGAAGAAAGAAGGATTGGGGAAGATGAGAACCAGAACTAACAGATGAAAAGTGGAAACCCAGTTTGGTGGTGACCTGCAATGGGTCCGCCACAAGAGCACCACGGAGGCGAAGGACTGGCGAGACATCGAGAACGAACTTACTGGCTATCTTGCGGATACGTTTCTAGACCAGCGACAGAGGAGTTTCGGACGTAACGGTAGAGACAAAAGACAACCAGCATGCACGTTTAGCCGCACGGATGGTCCTACGGGCCACTGCACTCGCCTTCCGAAACAAAAGAAAAGACTCAACCGTCTGCCAGTGGCGATGTCTCTTCCAGGCTGCACGCTTACAGCGGACAGCCCGAGCACAGTCCACATTCCACCAAGGAACGCACCTCCGCATTCCCTGAGAGGAAGAGCGAGGAATAGAGAGGTAGCTGAGGAAATTTCTTCAGGGGAGTTGGAGGCAGTACAGAATGCCCCTTGCTCAAAAATTAAGAAAATGTGTGCAGCATGGGAAGAACTGCAACTTTTGCTGAAACGACTCACCCTAATCAAGCTGCAGTAGTGCAGTAGTGTCAAGCTGTGTGGTGCCCCTTCCAAACAGTTACACCTCTCCTCCCCCCCCCATCCCTCATCACCATCTTCCATACACCAAGAGTCCTCCATAAAAGTAAGATAAACATATGTACTGTATCGTAGTTAGAGAAAAAATTGTATTCAGTATAAAATGTATTTGTAAGTTAATATTTTGAGGGGTGGGGAACGGATTAATTCAATTCCCTTTACTTCTTATGGGAAAAATAGTTTTGACTTACGTTATTTCGACTTATGATAAGTCTCTGAGAACAGATTACCATCATAAATCGAGGCCCCACTGTATTTGAAATTTGCAAATTATGGGGAAATAAGGATATAATAATCCTTTTTAAGTCACATTATAACAATCTCAAATATATCATCTCTCTACTGCAGTTGCATCAAGTTTTGAAATTAAATGGTTGTACACTGTTCATTACAGTCACACTTGATATGGAAGAAAGAAATTTTTTAAATGACATTTTCTCTCTCGTTACAGCTTTTTCAGTACATGCTGAAAGGTCAAAAGTGTGATTACCTTGCATAACAGGTAAAGACTGAGGTACCATTTGGGTTGTAACTTGTGGAATATTACAGGCATGGTGTGGTGCAGTAGACCTATGGTGTGGTGCAGTAGACCTATGGTGTGGTGCAGTAGACCTATGGTGTGGTGTGGCTTGTGGTGCAGTAGACCTATGGTGTGGTGCAGCTTGTGGTGCAGTAGACACACTGTGTGGTGCAGCAGACACACTGTGTGATGCAGCCTGTGGTGCAGTAGACATACAGTGTGGTGCGGTTTGTGGTGCAGTAGACACATGGTGTGGTGCAGCTTGTGGTGCAGTAGACACACTGTGTGGTGCAGCTTGTGGTGCAGTAGACATACAGTGTGGTGCGGTTTGTGGTGCAGTAGACATACGGTGTGGTGCGGTTTGTGGTGCAGTAGACACATGGTGTGGTGCAGCTTGTGGTGCAGTAGACACACTGTGTGGTGCAGCTTGTGGTGCAGTAGACACACGGTGTGGTGCAGCTTGTGGTGCAGTAGACACACGGTGTGGTGCAGTACACACACTGTGTGGTGCAGTAGACACACTGTGTGGTGCAGCAGACACACTGTGTGGTGCAGCAGACACACTGTGTGGTGCAGCAGACACACTGTGTGGTGCAGCTTGTGGTGCAGTAGACACACTGTGTGGTGCAGCTTGTGGTGCAGTAGACACACTGTGTGATGCAGCCTGTGGTGCAGTAGACATACGGTGTGGTGCGGTTTGTGGTGCAGTAGACACATGGTGTGGTGCAGTAGACACACAGTGTGGTGCAGCTTGTGGTGCAGTAGACACACGGTGTGGTGCAGCTTGTGGTGCAGTAGACACACGGTGTGGTGCAGCTTGGGTAGTAGACAAACACTGTTGTGCAATAGTGGCATAGTGATGTGCAGTTTGTAGTGCATTTGGGGCACAATGGGGTGGAGCTTTTGGTGTATTAGCGGTATGGTGTGGTACAGTGTGTGGTGTGTTCGAACCATGTTGTGCTGTAGTGTGTAGTGTAATAGAAGCAGGTAGAACAGAGGTGTGAGATGAAATGCTTATATAAGGAGAAAATGAGGCCGACTCTAAACAAAGAAGTTGACTGGAGGAGTGTGAAGCAGAGCTGCAGTGCTGTGATGTTGGCACTTCTTCATCATGACTTTGCTTTTCTGGTTGTACAGCTAACTGTAATGGTCTACTAATCCCACTATCTCTATTTTGAGGAATATTTTTTGAAAGACCCAATATCACCGCTTGTTCTACCTTAACTGCCATGTGAATCTTCAATAACTGATCTTGAGAAACCTGTGTATGACCATGATACAATAATACATTTTCAATAAAAGTTGTAATTTCATTAGAACTTTTTCCAAGACAAGCACTAGCTATGCTATCAATCTTTAAATCACAAAATTTAAAGTCATCATTTATCTTTTCAAGGAGAATGCCTAGTCTTTGCTCAGCTTCCTGGATGACAACTTTCTCAATTATATTCAGTGTGCTATCTTTTGTTGCCTTACTTAATTTGTCCTCTATCATGTGTAACAGAACTTTGTCATAAACTGAAGAAAAAATATTCATTATATCCTGCCCATTTGACTTCACTTTCAGTGCATTCTCATGCAATAACTTCACAGGTATCAGCAGAGCACCTAACCTATGCCCTAAATGACTCAACGTTTCAAAAAGACAAATTACCTCATCAGTAAAACCTTCTGAAAGAGATGGGGAAGACACTTCCTCTTCTGACAACTCACTGGTTGAATCAAACATCAGTTTATTATTCTTTGGAAAACTTGTACAATATTTGTTTGGTAAATCCTGTAAATCAGAGCTTGTATTTTTTGTGAGCTGAACATCCAATGCATTTCTTTTGTAAGTTTCTGCCATAACAATATGTTTCTCAGAAGACTGCTTAGGTTTGTTTGATATGCAAGAAAACATTGGTTCAGTTGTAGATGAAGTGGCTGCCTTACTTGCAACATGATCAACTGGATTCACAGGTTCAGTTACAAGCTGTAGAAGTTCATCAATGAAACCTTCCATCTTTTCCATACCCAACTTTTCCTTAGTATCCTTTACATGCTTTAATCTTTGGTTAGCAACACCACTACTTTCCTTCTCTCCAGTGAGATCATTATCCCAAGATGTCTCACTTGATGAACATTTGGGACTCTGGAAGTAGTCATCTCTCCTTCCCTTTTTTATAAGGTCACCGAGTTTGGCATCCCTCTTCTCTTCTTGAACTTCCTTGTCTTCATAACAACTGGATGAATCTTTATCTCTATCACTTGTATCCTTTCTCTTTTTCCTTATTTTCTTGGCCTTTTTTCTATCCCTTTCTATAGATATCAAGCAGGTATCTGTACTTGATGATCTACGATGTTTATTTAACTTTCTAATAGTTTTATATTTATAAATGCTGGCATCTGATGATCTGTCTGAAGACATAGAGATACTAGAAGGAGAAGGGGAACAAGATAAAATCTTATTGACGGGCAGCATTGATACACATTCGTCTCTCTTGATTGTCCAACATTCATTAAATATAGTTTCCAAACGAGACTGCCAAAATATTGTCCATTCTTTTGTCATATCATATGTATTTGGATCACCTCCAATTGAAAGAATTTTTGCTTTTTTCTTGTCAACAAATGCATGATATTCTTTAGTGAAATCTGGATGAGCAATTGGGTTTTTTCTATACATTTCACACTCCCGGTCATGAACTTCACGCAGAGACTGTAATGCACGCATAATAACAGAATCATTTGAACCACACTTTCCAATTTTCTCTCTCCTTGAACCATACTTTTCTCTTCTTTCTCTTCTTGAATTGGAGCCAGAGATGGACCGTGATCTTGACCGTGATCTTGACCGTGACCTGCAAATAAACACAATCTATAGATTAGTGCACACTTGAAAATAGTTTGTCAAATAATAAAGTTTCAGTAACAAGCAGGAAAATGCCACTATACATGTGCAAATGATTATATGTATATTGTTGAATATGACCAAAAAAGTAAGATTAATAATTCTAACACAAATTTTCTCAATATTTCTTATGTTTTTCTTTACTGTCGGTGGTAATGAAAATATCATTTCTCCAAAATTCATTTTTATTAATGGTCTGACACTAAGAAGCACTTTGTAAGGACTTCTTACATTCTCAAAGACTTCTTTACACTTAACACTACACTTATGATACACTTGATACACTGTGTATGATACACTTGATACACTGTGTATGATACATTTGGCATAACTCTTCCTTTTTATTGGTTTTGGGTGAAGCGGGTATTGGGTGAGGTGGGTACATGAGAATGGAAGTAACTGCAGAGGGCCTATTGGCCCATACGGTGCCTTGAAGTGGGTAGAATATAGTTGTGCATTAATTGGCTGTTGATTGCTGGTGTTACACCAGCAATCAACTGCAGTGCAGAGCTGCAGTGCTGTGATGTTGGCACTTCTTCATCATAACCTTGCTTTTCTGGAATACTGTATTTATTTGTGATGAAGAACATCATCTTCGCCATAATTACCCCTTCCCCTGTCCCCTCGTCCTCCCAACCATCCCACACTCCCATCCCCTTGTTCTCCCCACTTCCTTGTCCAATGCATTCCCAAATGATCTAATGTTCCCATCAGAAAATTGGGAACATCAAATGATCTGATGTTCCCATCACTGAAATATAAGAAAAACAGTTAAGAACACGAAATGAAAAACAATGAAAAATAAAAAAATAAACTATACTCACAAAATGAACAGTTTGGTAAAAACACCTCAATTCCAATGCAATGTCACAAAATAGTTAACCCTTTAACTTCGCGGCCTACAAATATGACACCCCCTCAGTGCGCAGGAAATAAATTCTCTTGAAAAAATTCTTTTGTTTTTTTAAAGTGTCAAAAACCCTTCCCCCAGTATGGATATGTCAAAAAAATTTCGAACTTGTACTTACTTTGGCTGCTATGGGGTCCGTAAGTAGGTGCGTGACGTCATCATTCCCCGTCCACCCGTGCAGTAAGCTCCCGGGCCGGTGGGGCGCCCTGTGCGGGGCACGCGAGTTGCCGCGAATATATTTTTGTTCATTTTTTGCGCACAGTTCCAAATACATTTTATTTGTTTTTACGTGCTAATCCTATGTATAATGAACACGTACACTATATTATGGCAGTAAAACATCCGTACTGTCCGAAGACACTGTGTTATGTGCATGACACTTGTGTACACATATGTTGCACATATTTACCATGTATCATGCTAATTTATGTATATATACAATCTATTTACAGACTATACACTGTCACACACTATATACATTCACCATCAACACATTCAGAACACCGCGAGTGTGAGCATCCACACTCAGCCAGCCCTCCCTCACTCCTCCAACATCTTACTCGCCAACATTGCTCCTCCAAATCATAGAGTTATCCGGACGCAACACATGATGAACCCCCAGCCTGACAAACCAAGCATCAACAACCCAAGGACTCTCCGAAAAGCAGCAGTCTCATTCTACGCCAGAAAAGAGGGAGACGGCTGTAGACGGACATACCTATGACCACGACCAAAGGAGCAAAAACCTCTGCGCCGGAGAAGAGCATGAATAGTTACGGTATTCCTATCAGCCATGGATAGATCCGGGGAGCCTCCAGGACTCACCCAGAAAATGGCATTTCATTACATTCAACGCTGTTTTTTTTTTTTTAAACAGCGCCATCTGTTAAACGGAGGAGCAACACACGTTATACTATATATTTTACGATTCTATTTCAATGTTTTCAATTTCATTGATAATTTGAATTTTATAGATTTTGATTTATTTTCATTTTGATTTAACTATTTTGTGACATTGCATTGTTCTGCTTTGTGTCTGGAGAGTTTCTCTCATGAGTAGGTTAACCTACTCATGAGAAACTCTCCAGACACAAAGCAGAATGCTTTGAAAGAGACCAATGTCGTCTATGCCTTCAAATGCCCACTTTGGGACTGTAAGCCTCAAAGAACTCGGTATATAGGCAAGACAACAACATCTCTCTCCAGGCGATTAACGATGCATAAGCAACAGGGCTCCATTAAGGAACATATAATCTCTTCCCACAACCAGACCATCACCAGAGAAGTCTTAACAAAAAACACAGAAATCATCGATAGATACAGCGATAGCAGACGGCTTGATATCTGCGAGGCACTACACATTAAGAAGTCAACACCAGCAATCAACAGCCAATTAATGCACAACTATATTCTACCCACTTCAAGACTCCGCACCAATATAGAAGCATCAAGAAATATGGGCCAATAGGCCCTCTGCAGTTACTTCCATTCTTCCCTTCAACTTACAAAATATTATACCCATTGTTTCGTGTTCTGTCTTGTGTTGAAAGTTTGTTTTCACCTCATCCATAACTGTTGTAACATATCACCTCACCTAAATGCAGGTATAAAATCGAAGCTGTTTGAACTCTGTTCAGTTATAGTTGTGTGTGTGTAAACTAGTCTTTGAAAATGTAATAAGTTATTACGAAACGCGTTCAAGTGTCGCGTCAGACTAGAAATAAAAATGAATTTTGGAGAATTGATTTTTCAGTTACCATCAACAGTGAAAAGAAATATAAGAAACATCGAGAAAATTTGTGTTAGAATTATTAATCTTACTTTTTCGGTCATATTTAATAATATATGTCTACAGGAAAGACTGCTACCAAAATATACTAATATATACAGTATATATATATATATATATATATATATATATATATATATATATATATATATATATATATATATATATATATATATATATATATATATATATATATATATATATATATGTATGTATGAATGAAAGATAGAGAAAGTGAAAAGCAGGAGCCCAAATAGAAAGAGGAGGCAGAGAAAGGGGTTGTGACTATGGAACAAATCAACAGGTCAAACTCTAGACATAAATGCCTTCACCTAATGGAACTATATTCTTAAAATTATGCAAAAAGTCATATACAGCATATTACACAAGTGTAAACTATATTACATTCATACCTTCTACAATGTAAATCAAATACAGGAGAGTGCATCTCTCTCTTCCACTTGCTGTGATGGCTATGTAGGCTCAAATGTTTATTGCTGGCATGGTTCCTGAAGTGAGGTTCTAGGTGACTTACTGGACTGAAACTTCTTTTTGGCCTCTCTCTCCATGTTTCATCTCTATATATAAAGTTCTTTTTAATGGGAGAGCAAGATCTCTCCCATCTTTTCCTTTCTGGACTAGGGCTATATTCTCTCTTAGGGCTATGTTCTCTTTTGGGGCTATATTCTCTCATGAAAGTATTTTCTCTCTTGGGGCTGTATTCTCTCTTGGGGCTATATTCCCTCATGGGAGTATATTCTCTCTTGGGGCTATATTCTCTCATGGGAGTATATTCTCTCTTGGGGCTATATTCTCTCATGGGAGTATATTTTCTCTTGGGGCTATGTTCTCTCTTGGGGCTTTCTCTCATGAGAGTATTTTCTCTCTTGGGGCTATATTCTCTCATGGGAGTATATTCTCTCTTGGGGCTATATTCCCTCATGGGAGTATATTCTCTTTTGGGGCTATATTCTCTTATGGGAGTATATTCTCTCTTGGGGCTATATTCCCTCATGGGAGTATATTCTCTCTTGGGGCTATATTCTCTCATGGGAGTATATTCTCTCTTGGGGCTATATTCCCTCATGGGAGTATATTCTCTCTTGGGGCTATATTCTCTCGTGGGAGTATATTCTCTCTTTGAATGACATATTTTTTTAATGCTACATTTTTTGTTTAGACTATATCCTGGATTTGGACAATATTCTCCCATTGGACTATAGGCACTGATTGGACTATAACTTCCGCAAAACCCATCACTACTTTTGATTGGACCAAAATATATTGCTGGCTCTAGATCAAGAGGGCTACATTTGGAATTTCTGAAGGAATTGTTTGAGTTATTTACTCTGTAATATTCTGCCCACTTGCTCTTCATAACTGAACCTGACAAATCAAAACTGAAGTTTTCCAAAAAGGTAGATAAATCAGGCTGGCGCATACAAAGCTGCTTGTTAAATTCAACTTCATCATTTATATCCATAAAACTTAACTTTGGAGAACAGACATACTGAGAAGTCTTAGCAAACTTCACACAAGCTTCAGCTATCCTCCTTGCTACAACTGAAGTTGGATGGAAACCATCAATCAAAGGAATATTACCTTCTGGCAGGTCAATACCACACACCAAACTGTTAAAGTCCCAGACAGGCAACTGTTTCACTTCAGCAAGTGTAAATGCAATCCTGTTAATTCCTAATATAAACTGCCCAATCCTGTTTAATTTTTCCTTTATTTCCATGGATTGTGAAGGAATTGTTACAATGTGTCCGGTTTCTTCAGCGTGTCTCTTGACCAAGTAGTTCTGTAAGGTCAGAAAATCAAATGGATAAATGGTTGTGATTATTACATCACAGTTAGTCGTTACTTTACGGAGAAGTTCGTCAACGCTCTTCAGTGAGTTAACAAAGTCATTCCAGAGTTTATCACTAGAGTCCAAATTCTCTAAACATAATGAGGGTAATTCCAATTTCATCTTATGGGAGTCACACCCATCTTCTGCAACAAAGTTTATAATATCATACATGCCTAAACTAAGAACTATAAGTGCATCCTTCTTGCCTGAAATTTCCTTCACAATGGGGTTGTCTTCAGTCAAAGCTCGGAAGGACAACTTGCACTGTGTAAATATAGTGACCATCTCTCCATCCTTTATAGGCCACACTTTTTCCACTTTTTGTAATCTGGAATCACCAATAAGCACAACTTCCTGGTACCTGTTCATATGATACTGCTTAATGGTATATTTTAGCATGGGAATCATATAATTTTCTGTTGCATCTCTTGATGGGTTCAGCCCATCCTCCAGAAATTTGCCAGGATTAGAGGGTAAAAGATTCCAGGGAATTTCTTTCCCATCTCCTCTCACACTTAATTTTGAAACTCTGGAGTTAAATATATTCAACTCGTTATTAACTAGCTTTTCTAAGTTCTTACAATATGTTGCCTGATCTAACAGAACATCAGGACAGTGTCCATTAGCTTTTTCATATGTTCCAACCTGATATAAATTTATCTTTGATGTATTTAATGGCAAAACATTTGTAAAGTAGACTTCTGATTTTTCACCCAATATTTCACGTAAACTCTTACACATATTCATGATATTATTACCAATGGTTTTGCCTATATATTGATTTGGAAAACAAATGTGTTGAATCTTTATAGGATTATGCATTTGCTGGGAGGTTAAATTATTACCAAATTGGATGATATCATATATACCAACACTACAAATAAGCAGGATTCCTCGAGGGCAAATGCTTTTATCAACATTATGCTTAACAGCTTTTTCCAGATTATCAAAGGTCAAGTCTGGCACACACTTGATCTCCAGAGGGCCAAATGTGCTCTTCATCCCGACATCTTCTAATGGCTTGATGCGAGAATCTCCAATTATAACCACCTTGCTAAACCTGTACATGCATGGCTCGCCAATTACCTGTAAATAAAAATACGATTAATATAGGCATTTTGAAATAGAAATTTTGAAAAAGGGATAGCGGACAAATGTAAAACAGAACCAGGCCTAGTCTACAAATTTATAAACAACAAATTGCAGGTAAAGGATAATATCCAGAGGTTGAAAATGGAAAACAGATTCATGTAAAATGAAAAGGAACTGTGTGAAACATTAAAAGAAAATTTCCAAAGTTTGTACAAAATGAAATCTTCAGAGAACCAGACATAATCAGAATTCCAGAGAACAACATAGAGCACATAGAGGTGTCTAGAGACAAAGTGGAAAATATAGTGGCACCATGACTTACGACTGCCTCGACTTACGATAATTTCGAGTTACGATATAAATTTCATAAAAAAATGCAACTCGACATACGATGGTGTCGTCGATTAACGATATTTGTTGGTACACGTTCGGGTCGCCCGAGAGCGTGGTTCCCGGTCACATGAGCCAACCTGCCTCAGTTTACTACAGCTGCCCGCTTAGTGACGATTACGCCTATAAGAAATTCCATTTTTGTGGTGATTTTTTGCTTTTTGAACATAAAAGTAACTATTATATATCACACCATGGGTCCCAAGAAAGTCAGTGGTAAGGTTCAACATATGAAAACCCATATAAGAATCACCATAGAGCAAAAACAAGAAATCATTCATAAATATGAAGATGGTGTGTAGGTTGTTCAACTAGCTAGGCAGTACAACAAATCTCAGTCAACGGTATCCACCATACTGGCTAAGAAAAAGGACATTATGAGTGCTTAAGTGGCAAGAGGCGTATCAATAATCACAAAACATATAACACAAACACTTGAGGAAGTTGAACAGTTGTTATTAATTTGGATGACTATGTATGTAGTGAAGACTATAGTATAGACTACGGGAAGAAATGCAAACTTTTGATGAAACAATTCACCCAGAGCAAGTTGTAGTAGGCCGTTGCCTTCACCTATTCAATGACACTGTGATGCATCACTATAGACAAATGTTAAAACGAAGGGAAAAACAAGTGTCTCTTGACAAATTTTTAATGAGACAAACAAGCAGTGAACCACAACCAGGTCCTAGTGGTATGCAGACAAAACGTAGGAGAGAGTGTACCCCAGAGGAAACATCTCTGCCTGATGTGATAATGGAAGTTGACTCCCCTTCTAAACAGTAACACCTCTCCTCCTCCCCCCCCTCATCACCATCTTCCATAACCCATCAAGGGTCCTCCATAAAGGTAAGATACACGTATGTACTGTATTGTAGTTAGAAAAAATAATTGTATTCAGTATAAAATGTATTTGTAAGTTAATATTTTGGAGGGTGGGGAATGGATTAATTCAATTCCCTTTATTTCTTATGGGAAAAATTGCTTCGACTTACGATATTTCGACTTACGATCCGTCTCTGGGAACGGATTAGCATCGTAAGTCAAGGCCCCATTGTATGCTCAAGGAGCTAAGTAAGAACAAAGCAGTTGGCCCAGATAGAGTTTCACCATGGGTTCTGAGAGAATGTGCATCTGAGCTCAGCATTCCACTTCACCTGATTTTTCAGGCATCCCTGTGTACAGGAGTCACAGCAGACGAGTGGAAAAAGGATAACATAGTTCCAATCTACAAAAGTGGTGGCAGTGAAGACCCCTGAATTATAGACCTGTATTGTTGACAAGTGTAATAGTTAAAATGTTGGAAAAATAATTAAAACTAAATAGGTAGAACACCTGGAGACAAACAATATAATATCAGATCGTCAGTATGGTTTTCGATCTGGAAGATCCTGTGTAACAAATTTACTCAGTTTCTATGATCGAGCCACAGAGATTTTACAGGAAAGGGACGGTTGGGTTGACTTCATCTATCTGGACCTAAAAAAGGCTTTCGATAGAGTTCCACATAAGAGGTTGTTCTGGAAACTGGAGCACATTGGAGGGGTGACAGATAAGCTGCCAACATAGATGAAAGATTTTCTGATAGAAAAATGAGGGCAGTAATAAAAGGAAGGGTATCGGACTGGAGAAATGTCACACACGGAGTACCACAGGGTTTAGTTCTTGCACTGGTGATGTTCATTATCTACATAAACGATCTACCAGATGGAATAAAAAATTATATGAACATGTTTGCTGATGATGCTAAGATAATAGGGAAGATA
Organism: Procambarus clarkii; assembly: GCF_040958095.1. Lineage (NCBI taxonomy): Eukaryota > Metazoa > Arthropoda > Malacostraca > Decapoda > Cambaridae > Procambarus > Procambarus clarkii. The sequence goes on along the minus strand of NC_091240.1, from coordinate 12,753,535 downwards.
AGAGACTTAGATGATTTTCATGCCCTTCAAGAAGACCTGGACAGAATAAGTATATGGAGTACCACTTGGCAAATGGAATTTAATGTAAATAAATGCCATGTTATGGAATGTGGAATAGGAGAACATAGACCCCACACAACCTGTAAATTACGTGAGAAATCTTTAAAGAAGTAAGATAAAGAAAGAGATCTATGGGTAGTTCTAGATAGAAAACTATCACCTGAGGTTCACATTAAGAACATTGTGCAAGAGGCCTATGCTACACTTTCTAACTTCAGAATAGTTTTTAAATATATGGATGGAGAAATACTAAAGAAATTATTCACGACTTTTGTTAGACCAAAGCTGGAATATAGAGTGGTTGTATGGTACCCATATCTTAAGAAGCACATCAACAAACTGGAAACGGTGCAAAGACATGCCACTAAGTGGCTCCCAGAACTGAAGGACAAGAGCTACGAAGATAGGTTAGAGGCATTAAATATGCAAAAACTATAAGACAGAAGAAAAAGGGGTGATATGATCACTATGTACAAAATAGTAACAGGAATTGATAAAATTGATAGGGAAGATTTCCCGAGACCTGGAACTTCAAGAACAAGAGGTCATAAATTTAAACTAAACACACATGGCAAAGAAATATAAAAAAATTCACTTTCGCAAACAGAGTGGTAGACAGTTGGAACAAGTTAGGTGGGAAGATGGTGGAAGCCAAGACCGTCAGAAGTTTCAAAGCGTTATATGACAAAGAGTGCTGGGAAGACGGGACACCACAAACGTAGCTCCCATCCTGTAACTACACTTAGGTAATTACACACAAGAGTTCTTACATTCTTGTACAGCCACTAGCATGCATAGCATTTCGGGCAAGTCCTTAATCTCAAGTCCTTTGCCCGAAACGCTGCTCATACTAGTGGCTTTACAAGATTGTAATTACTATCCTATGTATCCTCACAATCCCAATGTACCTTCTTGTATATAAATAAATAAATAAATAAATAAATAAATCTTAATATTCCCCAAAATATGACCCGCCAAATCGTTTAACAACCAGATACCCATTTTTCTGTTGGGTAAACAGAGGCTACAGTTAAGGATTGGCACCCAGTAAATCCTCCCTGCCAGGATTCAAACCCAGGCCAAAAGCTTGCAAAGTGCCATGCCAGACGAGTGTCTTACCACTACGCCAAGGGGACTGCATTTGGATTATTGTTCCCAAGCATGGTGACCTCATCTTCAGAAGGACATAGCTGCTCTGGAAAAAGTGCTACACCGGGCAACAAAAATCAAGTCAACTATTGTATCAGGAACGGTTGAGGGACCACAGGGCTAACACTGCAAAAAAAAAAGGGGGGGGGGATGACAAGGTAGATTTCATTGAAACTTAAATGCTGAAACATTTGGAGGATGCTGATGCGAACAATTTTTTAAAAAGGTCAGATGTAACACAAACAAGGACCAATGGAAGCGATGAGTCACAATAACGTGGCGGAAGTATGTTGACCAGACCACACACTAGAAAGTGAAGGGACAACGATGTTTCGACTGGAGAATGGTCCAGGACGGACCGAAACGTCGTCGTCCTTTCACTTTCTAGTGTGTGGTCTGGTCAACAAGGGGCAATGGCTTCAAGTTCAACAAATCACAATGTAGGACTGAAAGCGGGAGATGCTTTTTTACCCACAGGGGTTATAAACCCATGGAACTGCCTACCCGATGCAGCCACAAATGCCAAAATTGTTAAATTTTAAAATCCAACTGGAAAAGATCATCAGGGCAAATGTGGGAGCACTTGACAAGCCACCAGCTTCCTGTCTTCATCGAGGACACTAGAGTAATAGTGACCCTCAGGTAAATGAAGCACACCAGCATTAATATCTATAAACTGGGAGTATATGGGAACGCTACTCACCTTTTTACATACTTCATCACTCAGCCTTGTAATCGTAGTATGCTCTTTTCTTATAGACTCAAAATACTTATTTATCTTCACCTCCACATCACAGCTGGTACCAACTTCACAGCTAACATTAGCTGCTTCACAGCTCGAGATGAATTTTTTACAACATTCACTTGATTCTCCTTTGCTACAGTTACAATAATAGTATACAATACTATTTTTCTTATTTCTTATAATTTTCTGATTTTCATGTTCTGATTTTTTATTTTTGTTTAACTCCTTACCAGACAACTGAGAGTTTGTCTGTTTATGAGTTATCTGAGAATTTTCATTTCTACAATAAGTTTGCTTATTTCCAAGATGCACTCTCTTAATATCACCTTTACTATTTGCTGATTTATAGTGACCTTGCTTTCTATTGGCCCTTGTAGAATGTTTTTCGTCAACTGATCTTTCCAAACAAATTTTTCTCTGATCACGACACACTTTGTATCTCCCATTTGACTTTTCTGATCTCAAATGACGTTTATGTCTTCTACGGAAGTCATTATTTTTATACCGTCCCTTTTTTTTTGAGCCCGAACGTTTTTTAGACTTGTGGAATCTGTATTTTTTATCCGTGCACACACTGCTGGTGTTGCTTGTATCTGTTGTTGCAGTACTTGTGTGTGTAACTTGTGTGTCCCTGGTGTGTTCTTCAGCACCAGAGGTTGGTAGAGGGCTCCTCGCCTCACAGTTCACACGGATCCTCTTCATGCTCTGAAAGCAAGAAGAGCAAATAGTATAAATAGTAAATAAACATTTTATTTTATTTTATTTTATTTATATTAAAGTAAATAAATTATAATAAAGTAATTAAATAATTAAATAAAGTAAATAAATTATAGTACAGTAAAGTAAATAAATAGTAAATAAACATTTTATTTTATTTTATTTTATTTTTATTTAAATACTGCAATGTATATACTGAATGTAAGTACTGTATACTATATGTATATAAATATTTAATGCAACATCATAGAGGTGTATTTATTTATATACAAGAAGGTACATTGGGTTTATGAGAGTAGAGAGAGTTGAAGTTAAACATTCTTGTAAAGCCACTAGCATGCATAGCGTTTCAGGTAGATCATTAATCTAACATATAATTCTAAAAAGGTAATTTCTAGCAAAATTAACAAACACAATACAGATACATTGTAAGAAAGTATACAAATACATTGTAAGTATAAAAATGCATTTGTAAGAAGGTATAAAAATGCATTGGTAAGAAGGTATAAAAATGCATTTGTAAGTACAAAAAAATACATTGTGGAGTATAATGAGTTTGACAAAAAAGTAGGTACATTAAAGTAAATTTAAGGGTTATCCACAGGTACATTTTAGCATAATTTGAGGATTATGATAAATTACAAGATATAATGTAGCAAACTATGTGTATAACATGATATAAGATAACATCAATGATTACAATGGTAAAGTTGTATAGCAGGGGTACATACACTGAGGGATTGGGCAGCACTAGATACAGTGCGAGTTTCAAGCACTAGGTAGGAAACTATGAAGATGAAATTAGGTACCTTTTGGTATTATTTTTCATTTAGGCAAAAGTTTGACAGCTTTTCAATTTGTTAGGGAGTGAGATCCATAGACCCTTTATTTGCATAGTGTTTACACAGATTAAGTTTGACTCTGGGGATATCGAAGATATATTTATTTCTGGTGTGGTGATTATGTGTTCTATTACATCTGTCTGTTACATACATACATGTCTATTACATACATGTAAATATGTATTTGCATACATATTTCAAGAAGTTGGCGCTGAAGACAGCAAAAGTCACAAGTTATTATTGATTAAGTGAATACGATGCTAGAGGGTTCGAATGTGCCCGCAAGAACCAATTTCTTCTTATTCTTGCGATAAATGCACTTTGCATAAAGTTTTTCCTCCCGCTTACTGCAGAACCACTTCCTCGCTCAGACCATATTGGCGCCCAAGTCACACGCTGCCTCGCTTTTGTTGTAGGTGCCTCCCGCTTTAGCTCACTTTCCCTTTTTTACTTTTATTATTATTTTTGTTGTTTAATATAGAAGGGAGTATCACCTCGGGCTGGAAGAAGGGGACCTTTAGCCTCGAAGGAAACCATACATAATACATTAGAGAGAATGTTTAGTCCCCTCCAATAAATAAATAAAAAATAAATATTGATTCAAGTACAGTACATACATACAAAGTGAAATACAAAAGTTGATGGCTTCATAGATAGAGCTAGTACATACAATGCCTAAAGCCACTATAACGCAAAGCGTTTCGGGCAGGAAAAACACTGAAACTAAAACTTAATACTTAGATTAAAGTATAAATTGTGTTATGAAAAAATCAGAAAAAAATTGAATAAAAAGGGGGGGGGGACATGGCAGAAAAAAACAAAAATACAATTTGGTCAACAAAGAGCATTGTTAAAAATCGTAGACATGGGTTGACATTTAGGGGTGAGGTAGGTTACATTGAGTTAATTAGGTGGTACTTAGTTCTTATCTTAAGCTGGTTGGGAGAGGTATAGTCTTTAACATAATTGGGAAGGTCATTCCACATTCGAGGTTCCTTGATTTGTAAAGCATTTCTAGTTTGACTAAGTCGTACTCTTGGAATATCAAATAGGTATTTGTTTCTGGTGTAGTGCTCATGGGATCTGTTACAACCTTCTAGGAAGCTTTTAAGGTCAGAACTAACATTACAGTTCAGCGTTTTATATATATAAAATACACATGAGAGGATGTGCAGGGACTTAATATCTAACATATTCAGAGATTTGAGTAGGGGTACCGAGTGATGTCTGGGGCCAGAGTGAGATATTGTCCTAATAGCAGCTTTGTGTTGAGTAATTAAAGGACGTAAGTGATTTTGGGTAGTAGAACCCCAAGCACAAATACCATAGTTGAGATAAGGATAGATGAGAGAATAATAGAGTGTCACCAAGGCAGGGCGAGGTACATAATATCTGATCTTAGAAAGAATGTCAACACTTTTCGAAACTTTTTTTGATATATTTAGAATGTGTCCCTGGAAATTCAGCTTGCGGTCAATGAGAACGCTAAGGAATTTGCCATCTACTTTGTTACAAATTTGTGTATTGTTAATCCTGAGATTTATTTGATTTGAGGATTTATTGCCAAACAAAATATAGAAAGTTTTGTCAATATTGAGGGTGAGTTTGTTGGCAGTTAGCCAGTGATGAACTTTATATAGCTCAGTATTCACTGTGACATTTAGAGCAAGGGGGTCAGGACTGGAGTAAATGAAGGTCGTATCGTCAGCAAATAGAATTGGTTTGAGATGTTGGGAGGCATTTGGAAGGTCATTAATGTAGATGAGAAGGAGGAGAGGGCCAAGTATGTTGCCCTGGGGAACACCAATGTTGATAGGTAGGGTGGGAGAAATTGAATTATTCACAGAAACATACTGGAACCTGTCAGTAAGGTAAGATTTGAGGTATTGCAGGGAGTGTCCTCTGACTCCATAATGTTGTAATTTAAGGGGGCGATAGTTAGGGTTCATAAAAGTTGTTCTAGTGCAATGAAAATTTATTGACGTGTTACACGTGAAGAGGGCTGCAAGTGGTCCAAGTTTCAGCATCGCAGCCTAAATAGAGAGGGAGAAAAAAAAAAAAAAACTTTTTTTAACCATTTTTTTACATGTTTTAAAGTTGATATAACAAATACAAATATCAACTGATATTATTTCTATGATACTCAGCTATCACAATACTATATAATAAAGGTTGTCTAGTGGCATTATTATCCCAAACCTATTTAGTGCAATAATACAAATTTTCAAAGTTCACCCAAAAAATTATGCAACAAAATGATGTTTATAAATATATATAAAATCAATAAATGATCTTAGGGGAAATATATAACTTGAGTTTTTAGAGGCACAGACTCTACATATAATGTGCAAGTTCCATGTAAATTGAATAATAAATAAAAAAGTTATTCAACCATATAGTTGCAAATTAGTTACCTGTAAAAAATGAAGGTCAAAGTTCAGCCACCTTTGGCTGAGGTTGATGAACTACCAATTTCAATCAAAATTACCACCCTTGTAGATTGGCATTCCTTCAGTAAGGTGTGTAAGTTCCATGAAGATTGCCTGATAAAAAAAAAAAAAAAAAAATTATTAAAAAAAAAAAATTAAAAAAAAAAATAAAAAAAATAAAAAAAAAGACAGCAGCTTTATATTTACAATTATTTATGATATAGTATCAAGATATAAAACATAATACATACTAACCTAATATAATTGGTCTGAAATATGCAACATCTTGCAACATCAAGAGGGAGAACGTCTTGAGTTGCAGGTCTAAGATCTTGAGTGGCAGGTGCCGCAGGTGGTGTGGCAGGTGCCGCAGGTGGTGTGGCATGTGCAGCAGGAGGTGTGGCAGGTGCCACAGAGGTGTGGCAGGTGCCACAGGAGGTGTGGGTGCCTGGGTGTGAGGCGAGGTAGTGTGTTGTGGGGGCGGGAGGCTGCCCTCTCTCTTCACTCAAGGGAACTCTTGTTTTGCCTCAGTGTGGCTTTACGCTCCTTCTTTACTTGGCTAACGCGTAGAGCTCTTGCCTTTAGAGCTTTCTTCTTGTCCGATACTATATCCATTGTGCAGTATATGCAAGAAAATACGATCTGTGCGAGCGCGTCAGGCATGCGACCGCCGGCACAGACACTGAGAGGGTGACTAAGCCAGTAAATCGGATTATAGCCCCTCCCTCTCACAGAAGACAGTTGCCAGCGAGTGTGTTTATAATTTGTATATGCATAACAAGATATTCTCCACTCTATTGCGAAATACTAGACGCTTACAACGTATGACGCATCACCCTACGGCGCACCCGAGCCGCGAGGACCAGATTTCGGGCAATTGCGGCTGGAAAATTTGCTCTAATTACGTTATTTATTATCATAACATTAAACGGTTTGCACCACGGTGTTGCCAGAACGTTGTAGTATTTTTATAAATTTTTCGTGTTTGGCCGAATTTTTTCGGCCAAACAATTATAACGCCCTCTTAAGAAGAAGGTTTTGGTGGTTGACAGTGTCAAAATCCTTACGCAGGTCCACAAATAACCCAACAGGAAACTCATTTTTATCAAGAGCTGTATGCATCAAGTTAATCATACTAATAAGTGCATCGTTAGTGCTTTTTTGGGGTCTGAAGCCATATTGACAAGAGCTAAGTATATTGAGTTTGGCTGTAAGAGTAAAGCTGCTTATAGATTAATTTTTCAAATATTTTTGATAAGTTTGGCAGAATTGATATAGGTCTGAAGTTGTTAACATCAGTGGGATCATCACATTTGTGGACAGTTACTCTCGCTTTTTTTAGAATATCTGGATAAGTTTGGAGTTCAAGTGACTTGTTGAAGAGCAATGCAATGGCAGGAGCTAAAAATCTGTAGGTTTTTTTGTAAATAAGAGTTGGTATCTTCTCAAGGGCACTAGACTTGCTTTTATGGGAAAGGATTATGTCAGTAACATCAGTGGAATTAGTAGGCATTAGGTACAGAGACTGGATAGTTACCTGTTAGATAGTCCTGAATATTAGTACTGGACGATGGAATATCATTTGCGAGGGATGACCCAATGGAAGAGAAGAACCTGTTGAACTCAAGAGCAGTATCAGAGGCTGAAAGTAGACCATCATTATTTGATAGGAGCACTGTATTGGTTTGTTATTTATAATCTTCTGTATTATCTGTACACCAGTTGATTGACAGTTGAACGGCGGAACCAAAGAGCCAGAGCTCAACCCCGCAAGCACAATTAGGTGAGTACAATTAGGTGAGTGCAGCAATGTGCTGCTACCTTTTTTTTTTTTTTTTTTTTTTTTTTTTTTTTTTTTTTTTTGAGATATATACAAGAGTTGTTACATTCTTGTACAGCCACTAGTACGCGTAGCGTTTCGGGCAAGTCCTTAATCCTATGGTCCCTGGAATACGATCCCCTGCCGCGAAGAATCGTTTTTTCATCCAAGTACACATTTTACTGTTGCGTTAAACAGAGGCTACAGTTAAGGAATTGCGCCCAGTAAATCCTCCCCGGCCAGGATACGAACCCATGACATAGCGCTCGCGGAACGCCAGGCGAGTGTCTTACCACTACACCACGGAGACTGCTGACAGTCTATATTCTATATGAAAGATTACACAATGTGGCTAAAAAAACAAGCTATAAGTTTATCTAATATTTCCATCTACAGGATGGTTAGTTTGGCACGACGGGGGCACAGAGGGTCCTGGTGACTGTTAGTGGAGGTGTCCTGGGTGCTCATTGTTCAGATATGGTAACCCAATATTAATTAGTAATTACAACAGCCTGACTATTTCTATTGCCCAAGACGGGCTGCGTATTAGTGGACTTGCAAATATGTATTTTACACATCAATATTGTTGCAGGACCAATTGTACCTTTTTATAATTATTTAGTTGGTCGTATGTTAATAATGCCCGAATGTTAATTTATGCCCGTATGTTAATTTATGCTCGAAACGCTTTGCGTAATAGTGGCTTTAGGCATTGTATGTACTAGCTCTACCTATAAGTCAACCAATCTTTGTAAAAATTTATTGTATGTATGTACCTTACCTAAATAAACATTTTATTTATTTTTATTTTATTTTAATGATAATATTGATAGCATGGTGTAGAAGGGAGAGGGAGCTGGAGGTCCGGGGTGCGCGGGAGGAGAGCGACGGGTTAAGACCAAACAATCCCCAGCGCTGGGCTCGCCATGTTGACTTTCTTCACCACTCTTCCAGCAGTGGTAACCTGCTAGCTTCACCACCCACGTATGCAAACACTTACGTTTGTTTCCTTCACTGTTGCCCTCAGAGATTGTTATAATAACTTTAAGAGAAGGAGGCATGCCTCACTTAACTTAGGAATACTACCAACATAGTTGTTGGTTTGACATTCTAATTGGCATTGGTAATTTTTTGTGGCACTAATAATACAGTATTATTCATCTCATAACTAAGTATTGACACTGGTACTTAATGGTAGAGAGAATATTTTAGCATTCATCTTGTTGAATTACTCTTATCAAAGAATGACTAGGAGAAGGCTCATTAGTGTGAATGGTAAAGCACTGTAAGCACTGCTTTACCCCAAAAGACAGTGCCACACATCATTCTAGTTTTCTTCTGTTTTATTTGCACTGGTGGTTTGACACTCTTGCAGTCTGCCCTCATTTTTCATTACCTATTTTTCTGATCATAGTACCTTTGCGATTTAACAGATTTTATCCCGATTGGGTCGCATTCTTCCGTCCTTAATGATTGGCGTTTGGTTTAATTGTTCTTAATTCAGTGTGTGTTATTTATGACACTGGCTTTTCAGAGAAGGTACAGTGCCTGTTTTCCTATATCGTCCACATCTTTTTCTCTGCTCCACTTGTGCTGGGTTGGCAAGTGGTAAAGCATTCTTTGTTTTCCTTCTCAGACTTCCAAGTTGGGGGAAGGGGGGGGGGGGCAGTTCATGACAACCTGCTAAGGTTTGGCTAGTTTATTCCTGCTACCCAACTCCATCCTCCCTTGTTGGAGGTTCTCTATTGCCACTCTTCCTGTGGCAATCAGGGATCAGATGTGGGTCTGCGTACTCAGATCAGTGTACCTACTGGTGTGCCTCTGCAACCTGAGTAAGTACTATACTCATTATTGCACTTTGGCTATTTTGTATTTCTCTTTATGTCTGTAGTTGTCTGCTGTAGGGAGTTTTGTCCAAGGAAGCAACTGAATGGCCTAGTTTAAAAATAGGGCTTTGGATGTACATGTACTGTAGATGAAAAGCTCCTTTTTGAGCCAGATACTTGGTTTCTCACTTTCCCTACCCAGTGCTGTCCGGGGTTTTGTCACACAATATGTAGTTGCTTCCTGAGACTAGGATGACGTGTAGGATTTTGACTGTCACTACAGGTGAGCCTATTACCAGTTAGCACAAAGATCTCTCTTGAAGTGAAGTAGTGTTTGAAGTTTAGGTTATTGAGCCATCTGTGGTCATTCTAGGTTGGATAGAATGAGTCAGAAATAAGGGAAGTCAAATATGAAGCCCCCCATGGGAATGAGGGATTGAGTAATCTCCAGTGTTGCCTTCAAAATGAAACCTAGCCATAGTCATAAAAAAAAATGGTAAAATTTTTTGCAGGCGATGAGTCACAATAACGTGGCTAAAGTATGTTGACCAGACCACACTAGAAGGTGAAGGGACGACAGCATTTCGGTCCGTCCTGGATCATTCTCAAGTCGATTGTGGTAACATTTTTACTTTGCTCAAAATTTTCCATGCAATTTACTGGGAACTGGCTTCAATTCCTGGTAATCTACCAAGACAGTTTGATTTAGCAAGCACCAATATTTTTTTCCACCAGCCAATTCATTTTGTACTATTGCAGTCCTTTTAAGCAAGGTCCTACTGTTATATTGATTTAGAATCCACACAAATTATGCCTAAGTGTTGAACTCTTTCCAAAGAAGCTATGCCTTTCTGAAGATGAGGTCTCCATGCTTGGATACAGTAATCCATGTTGGGCACACCAGAGAGGAAAAGACTGGCCATAACTGTTAAGGTTGAAACACTTCCCACATAGTTAACTGAATAATTCACTAAACAATTTTATGAATTAATTTGTTAAGTTTCTGAATGATGTTTATAGGAAACTTGGCCTTCAAGGCAACTGTTTCCTTTTTACTCGTGCATCAGATTCATCAGCGTGCATCAGTGGACAGCACGCTGGACTTGTGGTCCTGGGTTCGATCCCAGGCGCTGGCGAGAAACAATGGGCAGAGTTTCTTTCACCCTATGCCCCTGTTACCTAGCAGTAAAATAGGTACCTGGGTGTTAGTCAGCTGTCACGGGCTGCTTCCTGGGGGTGGAGGCCTGGTCGAGGACCGGGCCGCGGGGACACTAAAAAAAAATGCCCCGAAATCATTTCAAGATAACCTCAAGATCTCTTTTTGTCATTACATTGTTTGTGTACTGTATAACTACTCTTATATTAATTCTGGCTGTAGGATTCTTAATTCTTACGATAATTTAAATATCACCAGTGTAAACTGCAAAGCTAATCATCATTAGTACAGTTTCAATACTGTACTGCAGCTTTCTCTCAAACCAGGTTGTGTAGATTATGGAACTTGTAATTATTATATGATTAGTAATTACCAAGGGTTTTTAATCTTTTTTTGTTGATTTAGTTAATTAAAAATATTTGACAACTGGGTTAAGTTTGATATTTGCAGGTTATTTGTCTGAAAACAAACAATCCATCTCACACACATGGTAATATTTTAATATTATCATGGTTGACAACTGGCATAACTTCTATAACAGATATGACATGTATGCACATGATGGGGGAGTTAACCATGGGATTAAAACTCCTTATCGGTAAGAAAAAAGCCATGTTCAAATGAATTAAGAATGGGGCATTCTTCTGTATCTAGAATTTGTTTTATCAAACTAGCAAGAACATGTTAAAATGAAGTAAAGAAAGCTAAAATAAATTATGAAGTGCACATAGAGGAGCAAGAAAAGACAAGTTCTAAAGAGTTTTTTCAAATGCAGTACTGTATATCAAGCAAAGAATAGGGGGGGGGGAGACTAAGCCATTAAAAAAATGGGACAGGTCAGGTAAGTTGTCTTTCTTTGTATGCATAAGTCTTGTAAGGTGTACAGTACAGCATTCAAAATAGAGAAACTGCAAGTTGAGTAGACTTTATTCAATAATAGCATTTTGCCTGTGAGGACTTTATCAAGGCCTATTCACATGTCTGTTTCTCTACATTGTTGTCAACATTTTATCCTCTTTTGATCCAAACTTAAGAATGGTGGAACAGTAAGGCTTGTCATTATATTTACACATTGTATTATCCTTCAGAGAGTGATATATGTTTATCTCTCAGAATGTTCGGTAATACGTTTATTGCTTGTGATGCGTGTCTATGTATGTATTAACACGATGTACTGAACGGGGTGAGAATAGCTTGAGCTACCTCATCCCTTTGTGTGTATTTTACCTCAATAAACTTATTTCAATTTCAGAGAGTGATGTTGGAGCTGTTGTGGAGGAGAAAGAGTGAGGAATTTCAGAAGACAAAACTATGGCAAAACCAACAGGAGGTGTTGAAAATAATGCAACACTACAGGAGTTGGATAACCTGAGTGACATTAGTGATGATGTGGATGACATCCTTAACCAGGAGGTAAAGGTGCTGGGTTCATGTTAGGATATCACATGCTCATTTGGATCACTAGTTATTCATAGTCAAATATTTTCCTCTTTTATTCCTTCCCACTTGTAATACAGTATGTTAGAGTTGTAAGTGCCATTTGCAATATTCAGGCATATACTAAATAAGTATACATCTTGATTTTTTGTTTACAGTACTGTATATGTAAACAGTAACCATACAAATACTAAACCATTTAAATTTATTTAAACTTTGTATAACTACATTAATCATGAAATCTCTTGTTATCAAGTTAAGTTTTATAGTTGATTTGAGTGTGTAATTATAGGTATGGTACTAGAAGCTGGACAAAATATTATTGTTCTCTTGGGTTATCTTCTTGAGATGATTTCGGGGCTTTAGTGTCCCCGCGGTGTGAGTGTGGTCATTTGTATTACCTACTTTATTTTAAAAATATTTTTAGTAAAAGCAGGTCAGGTGATTAATACATGATGATTATTTAAATATTTGGAACAAACTTTTTGTAAAATTTGGTTCACTTTATGGATCCATAGTCAAGAACAGGATGCCTGTTAGGTTTATCCAAGTCCCCATAGGCCAACTGATGAGCTTCTGCAGATGTAATCCATAACAGTTGACTAATTCCCAGCTACCTATTTACTACTAGGTAAACAAAAGCATTAAGCGAAAGGAAACTTTGCATAAATGCTTATCCTGCCATGGGAGTTGAATCCAGAACCTTTCGTGCTGTGACGCGACTGTGTTGACAACTAAAAGACCCCGGCTTTGATGTCCGGGCAGGGTAAAATGTTTTGGTACATTTGTTAACACCTCATAACTCTGTACACGTAGCAGCAAAACGTTATTTGGTACTGTACTTTAGCAACTGATGTAGATCGCATCCTGTGAAGGGTCAGTTGTTGGTATAGGGAAACCAAAACCATGTGTGCAAAGGTACAGTTTGTCCTATAAACTTGGGCTATATGATAAATCATGGAGATAATCACCTTGAGTTGTGAACAATGAACATCAACAGATCACAGGTTTTAAAATATGCTCCTGAATGGCTAAACTTGACCAACCTGCAAAGAAACTGAGACAGTTAGGCCTTTGAAAATGGGTGCATGGGCATAGGTTGAGGAACAATGCTGCAAACAGCACCGGCAAAATAAGGCCCCACCTGAGAGTAGTTTGGTGGCTAAGGTTTAGAACCTTATTCCCAAGCGTGGTGTGTTCAAACTGCCTGAGTTCCAGCCAGAGCTGTCTACTTTCCCTGCGTACAAGTGCAAAGAGCCGTTTCCCTTCTTAACCACCACACTGCGCACCTTATTTTGGCAAAAACTTCATAGTGCAATTGTTTAGGACATATTTTTGTTATTTTTATAAATGTTCAGATAAAGTTAATGTAAAAATGTTTCCAAACTCAAGCATTTTCATTTAAAAACCGATGAAAACATTAAAATATAGCTAATTAAAAAAAAGCACAACATTCAAAGTGCCTTAGGGTGCTCTGCACAGAACAGTGGTTAAGGATAGAGAAAGCTCTTTCAAGTGGTTTCCTTCTTTTGACTGTGGTCTAGGGCGTGACTGCTTCATTACCAGATGTGGCATTGGGACACAGTTTTACTCTGGTGGCAGCTAAGTTCTGGTTGAAGGGAAGGTAACTTGGCTTGACTGGAAAGGTAACTTTTCTGGGGGGAGCCCCGTCGGCTCCCCGGAGCTTTCCCAGGCTGATATGCTAATGTCAGACTTTGACATCAGTCGTGTGTATGGAGTTCTTAGGCCTACCAGGGACCATGGACAGAACTGGGCCCCCTCAGAGAGGCAAGGGGAGCAATGGCCTATAGAAACCCCCGTGTGATTGGAAGCATTCTATGTCTGCCATCGACCGGGACAGGTACCCAGAAAGGTACCTGTCGCCTCAAAAACAAACCCCTATTCTGGTTAAAATTGCTACCAAAATGCCAAACTAGTGGATAGAACTCCAACAAAAAACAAGCAAACTAGTGTGATGTCACACGTCGCTGTGCCACTGTCTGGGCAGCTCCCCCCTCCCCGGGAGGGGGAAGGGGGAGCCCCAGACCCTCCACGCTGGCTACCCACACCTCGGTTCTTGAGGCTGATGCTATAGGCGAAGGTCGTGTGCTCTGGCTCCAGTGTCGCTACAGCACTGCTTCGCATGTGGTGTTTGTTTTTGTGAGTGCGAGAGCCAGGAGTTATCTTCAGTACTCGGGCTGCATGCGCCTAGGGCTGCCTTCCCTAGGTGCCCTGTAAGTACTGCGCTTGGGGCTTGGGGCCACCTTCCACAGGCTCCTTGGGGTCTGCCTCTGCTGGTCCGTTTTCCCTTTTCGGTTTTCGGCCGCCTGTTGGGCTCCTGGGTGTTCTGTTCTCCCTTGTTACCTGCAGGTAGGAGGCAGTTTGCACTGGTAGGGGCGCAGGGTGCTGCACAGCTTTGTATTCCCGACATAGCGGCCGGCTCTGTTCCTCGGGGTTCGCTGTCCTCTTGCGGGGTTTTGTTTTTGGTTTTGGCCTGGTGGGGGGTTCTGCCCTATTATTCCACTGGTGTTTGCCCTTCCACGGTTCTCCTCGGTGGCGCCCCCTGCTAGGTCCCCATGAGTGTACACGTCCCTGGGGTTCAGCTATAGAAGTTCGCTTGGTAGTTTGGGCGCCGGTTAGCAGCGCCCTGCCTGGGACTACCTGAGTGCGAGTCCTTTTAAAGTAAACGCTTGGAACCCTGGGAATCCCCTAGGGGGCGCGTGGGTCCGATGGATGTGACCCTGGAGTCCCCGCTCGCTGTGTGCGAGTCTGAGGGTTGCTCGGTCCCCTTGTCTCACGGTGACCCTCATTGTTTTTGCCTCTGCCACGACGCCTGTTGGGTCGGTGTTACTTTCGATCCTGAGTCCTGTGACTGTTGCTGCTTGTTTGTGACTCAATTTACCCAATCCTCTGATGATTCTATTCGGGTACAGGCGGCGCGTGCGTTGCAAGTTAGGTTTCATCTGTTGCAACGTGCTCAGTTGGTTGCTCACCCGGATGCCCCGGGGCTGCTCCGCTTTGCTTTTCGAGACCCGAACTTGGGGGTGGGGGTCACTTCGATCCTGGTTCAGTCCGCACCTCCTCGTCCTTCCCCTTCTGTTCATTCTGGTTCCCACCCCCCCCTGCTTCCGGCCCTGAAACGTCTGAGGGTTTCGGAGTCGGAGTAGGAGTTACTTGATCTCGAGACTCGGGCAGCTTCGGGGGGGGGGGGATGCCCCTTCCAGGGGGGCGGCAGAGGCATTCGAGTCTTGTCTTCCGGCCGAAGCTTCTGTGTCTGACTAGTGGGCCCCCTTTCTTCCGGCTTCTACGGCTGCTCCGTCCCTGTCTTGTGGGGAGTCAGGGCTTGGGGAGAGGACTTGGCTCCGGGTTCTATGGTGAAGGACCACAAGGCTGGGGTGGGGCTGACTTAGGGGGCCTTGGGCCCCGCTGGACCCCGCCTGGGTTTTTCTTCCCTCTGAGCGGGGCTTACTGTTGCAAGGAGTGGGGTTTTCTTTTACCCCCTCTGCGTACAAGTGGGGTTTGTTTTGGGGCGCATATCTTTCTGGGTGCCTGTCTCGGTCGATGGCAGACATAGAATGCTCCCATCTACCGGGGGTTTCTATAGGCCATTGCTCCTCGTGCCTCTGAGGGGGCCAGGTTCTGGCTCGTGGTCCCCTGTAGGCAAGAACTCCATGCACTTTGACTGATGCCCGAAAGCTAATGGTTACTTATCAGCCTGGATAGCTCCTGGGAGCCCAGAAAATGGCGTTTCGTTACATTCAACGCTGGTTTTATTAAATTTAGATTTGAATATTATTTATTTTAACTTTGGCATTGTCTTACTCATGCAAGTAACTCATCAAATGTAATTTCTATATTTTTTAGGATCTAGCAAATTCGAACGCGGAAAATGGACATGCAAATAATGGTGAGTTGACATTCCTGTTGAATTTTAGTTTTAAATTTTAAAGAACAGTTATCTCATTTGATGTACACATTGTTTGTAATATATGATAATAGGAGGTTTTATTCAGTATTTATTAATGTGAACACGGAAAATTGAATCTGGTTTTGTAAAGACTTTTTGTAAATTCTAGACACTTTAACCCCCAAAGTGGGGTAAGTGTGGCAACTCAGTTGAGCTGAGGAATGATTTTCACTGTCAATGCTGAACCCTGAACTTACTGGGAGAGTCTCTTCAGTGTTTCTGAGCCTCACTCTGGTACCTCCCAGCCTTGGCTGCCATACCAAGCCTCTGAGTGAGCATGACAAGATACCAGGGCCAAAATCTGGTTCACTAGCCAACACATGTAAAATGGACACCAGCCTTTTTGTAAAGGTAATAACAGTATAATGCACATGAAGGACAAACATTAGAGAGTAACACTTGAAGGGAGCATTCTCCTTCCTCTGGCTCAACTCTGCTCTCTTCTGAAAATATTTTATTTCTGGGGGACTGAAGCTATCTCACTGAGAAGGCTCCTCATTGGGTCACATTAGTTGCAGGAGGTTTTGTTTAGCCTACCAGGGACCAGAGTCTGAACTTGGCCACCTCACAGAGGCACAGGCATGCGTGCAGGCATTCTTCATTGGCATGCAGTGGGGGATGGTCTTCTTTTCCCCTCCTACTTTTAGGGCTGATCCTCCCCTCTGCTGCACACACAGTCCTTGGGACATGGGTACCCTCGACATGGTCATTTCTGTTTTACCACCACCCACCATTTTAACATGGAGCCGGAACAACCGTGGACATCTTCAAGAGGAAACTAGATTTATTCCTCCAAGGAGTGCCGGACCAACCTGGCTGTGGTGGGTATGTGGGCCTGCGGGCCGCTCCAAGCAACAACTTGGTGGACCAAGCTCTCACAAGTCAAGCCTGGCCTCAGGCCGGGCTTGGGGAGTAGAAGAACTCCCAGAACCCCATGAAGCAGGTATGCAAATGATGTGCATCTCTATGGTTAAGGTTGTATTTAGGGCCCAAGATCTGATAAAGATGATACTTATACAGTACAGTATTGTTTTCTTCCCCTTGGCCTAATTAGAATAGGAATTGTCTAGTCCCATGAGACAAAAGCAAGCATAATGTGAGAAATAATAGTTGATTTTAATATGGGGTATCTGGTACTCAAACTAGTGTGTAGACAGGGTGTCTAAAGTGACTAGAGGCACCAGCCAGTGCTCACTTCAGGACCTGACCAATAAAAAAGTCCAAAGTTTTTTTGTGAACAGCAGAGGTGCTTAGCAGGAGCAACTGTGATTCACTGAAGAGCTTAGCGGGCAGCGCCAAGCCTTCCGTGTCTATGAATAGCATTCACACTGGCTAGCAAACATGGCACTTGTTCTTGATCAACAAGGCCAGATTATCTAGGGACATAACTGAAACTATAATGCACCAAGATAACCTGCAGGACATCTTTGAAGTGATTCCTTATTTTCCTGCAGTTGCTGTTGTGTGAACAAACAGTAACATCATTCCCCGTTGTCTTATATGTACTAATATACACTCAGTAATCTGAATCATATGAAGCCGACATCTGTGACTTAGCCAAATTTCTTGCCGGGAATGTCCAAAAATGAACAAATTCGCAAGTTTTTGTACAACCCAGATACTGTACTTCCACCGTTTACCCCGGATACTCCAGCCATTTACCCGGATACTCCTGCCATTTACCTGGATACGCCTGCCATTTACTCCCACTGTTTACCTGGTTACTCCTGCTGGTTACACAGTTACTTTTGCCATTTACTAAAAAATGATGAGTACGGGTGCCTTACAGCTGGGTGGACAGCACTTTAGATTTATAGTCCTGAGGTTCCGGGTTCGATCCCCGGTGGAGACAGAAACAAACGGGCAAAGTTTCTTTCACCCTGATGCACCTATACACCTAGCAGTAAATAAGTACTTGGGAGTTAGACAGCTGCTATGAGTTGCTTCCTGGGGGGGGGGGGGGTTTGTAACAAAAAGAAGGCCTGATTGAGGACCGGGCCGCAGGGACGCCGAGCCCTGAAATCATCTCAAGATAACCTCAAGATAACAAATTCATTTAGGTTACACAAAGTTTTAGGCTAGTGGAATTCAAATTACCGAGCTCTTATAGTACATATGTAAATAGTGTAAATAAGCTATTACTGTATTACTGTAACATGACATTAAATCTTACCCTTAAACCCAAATATCCATTGCAATTGTATATTTGTTCATTTTTCACAATTTCCCTCTAGTATTCATTATATAAATTACGATGACAATCTTGCAGTAAAACGAGTCCCTCTTTTGGTATGATTATCCCAGATTCTTATCCTATCATGTGTGTTCCATGTGCTACATAGTCATACTGGCTTAGTACTGTCTCCTGATAATTACCTTATATTCCGGGTTGACTCAGAAGAGAAGCCTGCGAACAGTTGTGGTTTTGATAATTGTGTTTAGTGATACCCATAGATCCCAGTTAACACTGCTGATGTATAATGCTTCATACTCAGGAACTCTGGCTTGGTTCAGCACTGTTATTTTGATAGTGCTTGTGGTCACAGTTTGACCCGAGTTCTTTCATTACCAAGGTCGATTGTAATCTGTGAGGGCAGCTAAATTTTTCTGTTTAGTAGATAGTTCCATTCGTGTTATACATTATAACTATTAACAGTTTCACATCTTGCTCCATAAATAATAAGTTTCGCTATTTTAAATAATACAGTAACAACCAGTTTGTGTTAAGGTCGGGAAGATCATGTGATGATCGCTGAGGTCTTTGAGCAAAGAGGCAGTTGGCCAGATGGCATCCCTCTAGTCCAAAAATTAAATTCAATAAAGTCTCACACAAAAGATGATTTTGGCAGTTGGAATACTAGTTGTGATGGAGGCTGAGATATGGAGGTATGGGAGAAAATTGTATACAACTGACTGGCTGACCCTCTGTTTGACTATCCATCCATCCTATCCCATGCATCCCATCCATCCCATCCAATCCAATCCCATTCATCCCATCCATTCAGGTAGCTAATACTCAACCCTGTAATCATATGTAGGAGAATACATATACCTGTTTACTGTACAATATTTCTGCTTTATTTTTCAGGGTATGTGTCGGAGGAGGAAACTGGTCAGGATTTACTCAATATGGAAGACTTTGAAGTGGTTGATGCTCTGGTGGACTTTGAAGTGGTAGATTCTGTCGAGGACTTTGAAGTGGTAGAAGCTCTGGAAGATAGAGAGGATCCTCATGAATCACAAAATATGAGCCAAGTGCATGCCTCTGGCATCGCAGAGAGGGACGTCAAGGACAAGCAAGTTGCACGCGCAAGTGCTACAGAAACGGATCAAACAAACAAGAGCAAAGAATGCAAAGATGAAAAAAATATTCACAAATCTAAAGATTCTTCAAAATCACATGAAGAGGGAAAGAGTAATGACTCCCGTAGAAGAAATAAAGATAATTTGAGGGAGTGTGAAAACTCTGGTGGAATATACAAGGCAAGTGGTAATCAGAGGGAAAGTCATTCTGGAAGGTCAGTTGACAAACAAAGTTCAATTAAATCATCTAGCGACAGATCCAATAAAAAGAAAGATGGTGCCGTAGTAGAAGCGAAGAGTGACGGTAAGAGTATGTATGTCAGAGAGGAAAAAAATGATTGTGGTAAGGAGAATTCTCAGAGAATTACTAATAAACGGACAGATTTACAATTGCCTGATGAGAAAGAGAAGCCTGACCAAGTTCTACCAAAATGCATTATGAAAGCAAGTGACCAACTCAGTAAATTAAATAAGGATGGATCTATAAAATGCATTTCTGAAGACATAAATATTACAATATCCCAGAACGAAGATAAGAAAATTATTGAAAATAAGAAAGACACTTTAAGTAATTCGGGCAAACAAGAATTGAGTGCAAGGTGTGGAACAGACACTGTGAGTTGTGAAACCAGCTGTGCAAGTTGTGGAGCAGCTGGTGCAGGCTGTGATGCAGCTGGTGATACAGCTGAGAATGTCAACATCTGTGAGTTGAGCAGGTCCTCTTGTGAGATAACAAGTGATACCTGTGAGTTGCCTGGCAATAAAGATAATATTTTAGATTTTCTTCTAGAAAAACAGATTTCTCAGGGAGAGAGCTCTTTTGATATAGAGCTGAGACTAGTTACTGAGGATTCTAAACAGAATACTGCAAAATCTAGGCTGGCAAATAGGAATCTGAAAAAAGATCCCAAGGCTAAGCATGTATACAAGAGTTTGAAGGAAGATAACATAAAGCTTGAGCAGACAACTAAGCAATGTTCTAAGCTGCAGCAGGCAGTTAAGTTTTGTAAACAGGATTGCAAACAAAAATATCAGAAATTTAATTGTGAAACTGAACATTCTCAAGAGGAAAATCTATTTTCTAATCAGGTATAGTAATTAAGTATACTTAGTATAGTATAAGCAATATACAACTTGTGGTTTTGTCACGTTTGTTAATTTTTTATTGAAGGTTTACATGTAGTATCATAAAAATGCCTAATCATATTTACATTAAATTGACAACACTTTTGTAGGATCATAAAGCTGAGGTTAATTTCATAATACTGCACTCGTGTTTTTCTTTATATCTGGAAAACACCTCATTGGACTGTATTGACTTGAAACAAAACACATGTAGCATATTGCCAGCTATAGGTACAAAAGAACCTCAGCACTCGAACAATTCGGCACTCAACCACTGTACATGTTCGGTACTCAACAGTTTGTTTGGCATTCAAACGTAAACACGCATCCCAGACGAGTCAGTTTCCCAGTAGCTGTCGTTCAGTGCACAACACCACTAGACTTCCCTACATTTTCTCGTGTTTTCTTGGATATTTTTTATATTCTTAGTTTAAATAAGTCACCATTTCACCTAAGAAAGTTAGTAAAGGTTAGTGATAAGGGCCAAGCAAAAAGAAAATTAGTTAGAACCACGATTGAGATGAAATAAGAACTTGGAGCAAAATAGGAAAGCGGTGCCCACGTGTCTGCTCTTGCTACTGGGTTTGGTATGCCTAATTCTAGTTCTCTAATAAAAGAATGGCATGATCACAAAGTATGAGTACAAAGGAAAACTTATTAACTAATGAAAAAAATGTTTGTTAGAAGTAAAAGGCATAAGACCATCACGACAAAACAATAAAAAAAAGTGAGAAACAATCAAATTAAGGACCCCAAACCTAAAATGAGCACATCAAATGCTCCACAAAGAGGTTTACCTTATAGCTAGCCATCACCTGAGGAATTATAGGAACAATATATATGTAATAGAATATTCACAATGTAAAGTCCATCCGGTAAAGGGTATTATTAACCATGATACTAAATTAACAGCTACAACACACACGTGACCTTGAGAAGAAGTATAGGTTAGGAATTGTCTCCAAAGAATTTTCAAAGAATTACTCATCATTGCTATCTAAAATAATTAGAAGAGCCAAAACTCCCTGTAACCTACCTTACCCCTATAATGTCAACCCATTTCTGCTATTTTTAAACGATGCTTGTTTGTCGACCAAATTGTATTTTTTGCTGTTTTCTGCCATGTTCCCCCCTTTTTTATTTTTAGATTTTCTCAACACTTTTTATACTTTAATCTCAATTAGTATTATGTTTTAGTCATTAGTGTTTTTCCTGCCCGAAACGCTTTGCGTAATAGTGGCTTTAGGCATTGTATGTACCAGCTCTAACTATAAATTCATCAATATTTGTATCACACCTTGTATGTATGTACTTTACCTGAATAAACATTTGAATTTGAATTTTGAATTTTGAATGTGTATGAAAATGAAAAGTAACAAAACACAGGAGTAGCTCTTTGTTCAGGCCCACTTGGGGGACCTTATATCTTGGATTCCATTTCTTGGTTTCTTACAAAGGTCTTATGTCCTATACTTTTAATAAATAAATTGGAACGCCACTTGCTGTGGGTTTCTGGGGGGAGCCCCCTTCGGTTCTCCGGAGCTATCCAGGCTGATATGGATGTTATTTGACTTTGGCATCAGTCGGTGTGAATGGAGTTCATAGGCCTACCGGAGACCATGAGCCAGAACCTGGCCCTCTCAGAGAGGCACAAGGAGCAATGGTCTGTAGAAATGGACATGTGATTTGAAGCATTCTATGTCTGCCATCAACTGGGCCAGGCACCCAGATAGGTAAGCACCCCCAAACAAACCTCTATTCTGGTTAAAACTACTGTACATGGCTTTCTTGCTGACTTGCTGGGTGGTTTTGTTCACCTTCCTGCTCTTTGCAGGCCTGTTACATTTGCTTCTTGCATTGTGTCCACTACTGGCTTCTTGCAAAGCATGACTATTTGAGTTTGTCTTTGTCTGCCCTTCTTTCACCCCAGTCTGCATTGTTGTTATTTACATTTGTGTGTTGAAATACCTTGGGAAATCCTCCCAGAAATCCAACATTGAATGTAATGAAAAACTGTACTACTCTCTGGTGGGTTTTCTCTGCATTGTCTTCGAATCTTCCCATGTTCGGGAAGTCATCGTGTTTGGGCAGTGTGTAAATTACTAGGTTGCTGGGGCTGCCATATTATGGGGTGTGGAATTAATAATCTGTTTGTTCTTGATGAGTTGTTCAAATCAGGGTTACAAATGTTGTCAAAGCAGTCGCTTGTTTTGTTGCACGTTACCTTTCTGGTGAATTTTCCCATTGGTTACTGTAGAGATGTAGTACTCCCACACTCCCCTTGCCTCTATAAGGGGGGCCAGATTTTAGCACTGTTAGCGGCTCATGACGCAATAATCTGGTGTGGTGTAGTACCTGGGTTTGGAAGACTCCAGGGAAGGGGAGGGTAGCTCAAGGAGATACTTTGATTACACTGGATTTTTTTTTTATAATGTTGTCTTAGGAATTACATACTTTTAGTATTCTATGTCCTTGATTAACCTACTTGTTGATGAAATTGTATACAAATGAACTTTATTGTAACAATGGTTTATTTTATTTACAGGTAGTTGGCGAGCCACGTCTGTACAGGTATAGCAAGGTGGTTATAATTGGAGATTCTCGCATCAAGCACTTAGAAGATGTTGGGATAAAGAGCACATTTGGCCCTCTGGAGATCAAGTGTGTGCCAGACTTGACCCTTGATAATCTGGAGGAAGCTGTTAAGCATTATGCTGATAAAAGCAATTGCCCTCGAGGAATTTTGCTCATTTGTAGTGTTGGCATCTATGATATGATTGACTTAAATAACAATTTATCCTGCCAGAAAACGCAGTGTTCGTATAACCATAAACCATTGAAACAAATTTGTGATGTAAAAAAACATTCAGCAAATGTTTATCGCACTTTAGTGACTGTGAATAAGAAATTAAAACAAATGTTTGGTAAACATTCTGCAGTGTTCTTTACAACTGTTCTCCCAGTAAGGATTTCAAATTATAATTTGTTTCAGAAACGTGTTCACAGTGAGAGCACTGGACATGAGCCAGTTTTTTACAAACGACATTGGAATGCTAATATGGAAAAACAAATTCAAAATAAGGTATTTAAATTTAACATAGAAGTGGCAGAGTTATGTGTCCGGGGAGATGGTAAGGAGATTGTTTGGGGCCTGTTACCTCTTAAACCAGAGTTCAAAGTATATGTAGATGAATATTTAGAGGATGGGCTGAACCCATCAAGAGATGCAACAGAAAATTATATGATTCCCATGCTAAAATATACCATTAAGCAGTATCATATGAACAGGTACCAGGAAGTTGTGCTTATTGGTGATTCCAGATTACATAAAGTGGAAAAAGTGTGGCCTATAAATGATGGAGAGATGGTCACTATATTTACACAGTGCAAGTTGTCCTTCCGAGCTTTGACTGAAGACAACCCCATTGTGAAGGAAATTTCAGGCAAGAAGGATGCACTTATAGTTCTTAGTTTAGGCATGTATGATATTATAAACTTTGTTGCAGAAGATGGGTGTGACTCCCATAAGATGAAATTGGAATTACCCTCATTATGTTTAGAGAATTTGGACTCTAGTGATAAACTCTGGAATGACTTTGTTAACTCACTGAAGAGCGTTGACGAACTTCTCCGTAAAGTAACGACTAACTGTGATGTAATAATCACAACCATTTATCCATTTGATTTTCTGACCTTACAGAACTACTTGGTCAAGAGACACGCTGAAGAAACCGGACACATTGTAACAATTCCTTCACAATCCATGGAAATAAAGGAAAAATTAAACAGGATTGGGCAGTTTATATTAGGAATTAACAGGATTGCATTTACACTTGCTGAAGTGAAACAGTTGCCTGTCTGGGACTTTAACAGTTTGGTGTTTGGTATTGATTTGCCAAAAGATAATGTTCCTTTGTTTGATGGTTTCCATCCAACTGTAGTTGTAGCAAGAAGGATAGCTAAAGCTTGTGTAAAGTTTGCGGACAATTCTCTGTATGTTTACAATTCTTATAAACATCCTACTCAAATAAAGGATGACACTGAATCTGACAAGTTGCTTCGTATACGCCAGCCTGATTTGTCTACAATTATGGAAAGCAATACTTTGTCGCTTCCACCAACCAATATTGGAAAAATAAGGAGAATTAAGTGTATTGATCGACTGGGAGTTAGCATTATTAATAACTCATGCAGTAACATTACAAAAAAGCATTATCTTTTACAAATCACTTCTGCTTTAACATTGACACCATGTGTCTATATAAGTTATGTAAAAGGTAACAGAAAAGCAAGTAGTGATACTGAGTCTCTCTCTCCAGTTACCATGGAAGACACACCAGTGGTAAGTGGATTTTCCAAAAACTCTTATCTTGAGTGTGTATCTCCAACTGACTTGAGTCTATCACCATGTAGTTATGTAGGTGAGGAGAGAGTGTTCAGCCCTGAAAGAGAGAACTTTCAGAGTCAAAATTCCCTTCTTGAACCTGTCTCTCCATCTTCAATGCGTTTGTCATCTCCAGATTATGAAGAAGATAAAAATGCTGAATTACATGATAAAGCGAGCTTAGTTATGAAATGCAACTCAACAGAAAATTATACAGTAAACTATACAGACAATACCTGCAGCTTTTCAAAGTATGGCACATCTGATTTGATCTCTGCAAGACTGAAGAGTAGGGAATTGTTGGGCAAAAATGATAATGATAACAGAGAGAACAGTCCCAAGAAGAAGCATAGTCCAAAGAAGGACTATAGTCCAGTGAGGGAGCTTAGTCCTTGGAGATATGGTAGCAAAGTCAGTGACCGCAGTGGTGGTAGATGTTACAGTATTGAGGAAAGTGACTGTTATGATAAAAATCTTTCTAGTCCAGAAAGAATAAGACGGGAGAGATGTCACTCGCCTGTTAAACAGTACCCTTTAGATAAAAAAACGTGGAGGCAAAGTCCAAGAAGAAGCTGCAGTAGAGAGGAGATATGGAGGCAAAGTCCAAGAAGAAGTTGCAGTAGAGATGAAACATGGAGGCAAAGTCCAAGAAGAAGTTGCAGTAGAGATGAAACATGGAGGCAAAGTCCAAGAAGAAGTTGCAGTAGAGATGAAACATGGAGGCAAAGTCCAAGAAGAAGTTACAGTAGAAATGAAACATGGAGGCAAAGTCCAAGAAGAAGTTGCAGTCCAGTCAGGCACTTGGGCCATGGCTTCAATGATAGGGTCACCAATGAGCACCTGAGACAAGACAGAAGAAACACCAATTGGGAAAGAGATTTGTACTCTCCTACAAATTCTTTACACTGTAAAAGGTATGAATTAAACTTTATATTTTTCCTTTCTTGGGGGAGCCCCGTCGGCTCCCCGGAGCTTTACCAGGCTGATATGCTAATGTCAGACTTTGGCATCAGTCATGTGTATGGAGTTCTAAGGTCTACTGGGGACCACGGCCAGAACCTGGCCCCCCCCCTCAGAAAGGCAAGGGGAGCAATGGCCTATAGAAACCCCCGTGTGGTTGGAAGCATTCTATGTCTGCCATCGACTGGGTCAAGCATCCAGAAAGGTAAGCATTCCAAAACAAACCCCTATTCTGGTGAAAATTGCTACCTTAACCCTTAACATGCTCGGGGTTTAATATCCTGTCATCCCCACAGGCGCATGTCATTTTGAAAAAAAAAAATTATTTTTTCTTCCTAACCTGTTAATTTGTGTTCACTGATCACGGGAAAAATAATAAAAAAATCGTAAGTGGCATATATTGCCCGCTATAGGGCGGGGAAGTCTGGCAAATTATAGGCGCTGACTCAGCGTGCGTCCCAGGCGGTCTGTTGCTCGCAAGCTGTCAGGCCGGAGTTGCCACAAAGAGATAATTACCGAATTATTTCAATGTCTCTGATTGATTTTTCATACTTTTTTTGCTGTAATATTATTCAATAGTGTGTAGTTTGATATATTTATATAATAAAATGAGTGAATCATTGCTGTACTCAAAAATATGGTGTGCATATTGTTGATTCAATTATTTTCATCAATCAGTGAACAAATACTTTGTCGGTTATTACATTATAAGCACAGGTTATATATAAGTATCTGCATGTTTTGTTCACTATAACGAACCACTAAGTAGCTATTATGAGTCAAAAAGTAACAAGGAGTGACCGCCGTGTACCAGCCAGCCACTCCCGCCCTCCCTCCAGTCATCTGACTCACCCTCATTCTCCTCCCACAATAATGTTTTTGCTATAATTCACTATATACAGACGTTATATATAAGTATCTACATGTTTTGTTCACCATAACTGTACATCTAAGCTTGTATGGTGAGTAAAGGCACAAAGATGTGGCTACTCACACAGTCAGCTGATCGGCGGCCACCCTCAAGGCCAGACGCAGTAATATTTCTCCTCCAACAATACTGTGTGGTGTTATTACGCTATATACACACACATTATATATAAATATCTACCTGTTTTATTCACCATACTTGTACAAATAAACTGGTATGGTGCCCAAAGACCATCGTGGTAACCAGTAAACAACACTGTCGTCTGCACGGTGGCGTCGTGCAGACGATGCCACCGCCCTCACCAAAATGGCAGCTCCAAACCTTCTCTTGCTGTTTATACCTTCTATACACACGTTATATATAAGTATCTACATTTGTGTTCACCATAGCGAACCACTAAGCTGGTATGCTGAGTGCAGTCAATAAAAGGTGGCCACACACAGTCAAAAGACATCGCCACCACCCTCCCTCCCACAGCATTACTCCTCCCTCCATGGCGCACAGCGCTAAATATCACCACAATCCTGCTATTATCAGAACCCTGGTCAGTTTTATCACAGTCAGGGGTCTTCTGTAATAATATCATCGCTACATAATAGCATGAAGAAGTATAATTTGGCATTTTTAGGCGATGCTGTGGTCACAAGCTGAACAGCAGTGCTGTTAGCTCATGCTGCGTGTGTCAGGCTTGGTTGCTCACTCAATACTGAGGCCAATAACACCCGGGAGTTTGGCCCACGATTTTTTTAAAAAATGGCGTCTGTTTACAAGAGCCCTGATGAAGGTGTGGTGAACCCCGTGTATCCGCGGGCTGTTTAAATCTTGCGTAGTACTCCAACACATCATATGACGTGATGCGCAGTTGACTGGAACAACGTCCAGCATGTCATGTGACGTGATGCGCACTTTAAGGGTTAAGCCGAACTAGTGGACAGAACTCCTCAACAGAAAACAAGCAAACTAGTATGACGTCACACGTCACCGCGCCGCTGTCTGCACAGCTCCCCCCTCCCCGGGAGTGGGAAGGGGGAGCCCCAGACCTCCCACGCCGGCTATCCACCCATCAGTTCTTCGGCTGATGCTATAGGCACCGGTTATGTGCTCCGGCTCCAGTGGCTGTTTCAGCACTGTACCTAGAGTGTGGTGTCTGTTTTCTAGGTGGTGCGTGAGCCTGGAGTGATTCTCCAGTACTCGGGCTGCATGCGCCTAGGGTTCCCTTCCCTAGGTGCCCTGTAAGTACTACCCTTGGGGCTTGGGGCCACCTTCCACAAGTTCCTTGGGTCCTGCCCCTGCTAGGCCATTTACTGCTTGATTTTTGGCCGCTCTTTGTGTGCTCGGGTGTTCTGTCTCCCTTGTTCGCCTTAGAGTAAGGGGCAGTTTTGCACTGGTGGGGCGCAGGGTACTGTGAAGCTTGTCTTTACCAATCATGGCGGCCGGCTCTGTTCCGCTTGGGTACTCTGTCCTCTTGCGGGGTTTTCTTTTTCTTTTTGTTTATCTACCTGGTGGGGGGGTCTGTCTTTGTTCTTGCCCCTTGTATCCCTTGTGTTCTGAGTATTTTCTGGTGGTACCCCCTACTAGGTCCCCGTTAGAGTACACGTCCCGGGGGTTCAGCTCTTAGAAAGTTACAACACTGTTACAACACACAGCAGAACCTGTCCACACCCACTGTCACAACACACAGCAGAACCTGTCCACACCCACTGTCACAACACACAGCAGAACCTGTCCACACCCACTGTCACAACACACAGCAGAACCTGTCCCCACCCACTGTCACAACACACAGCAGAACCTGTCCACACCCACTGTCATAAAACACAGCAGAACCTGTCCACACCCACTGTCACAACACACAGCAGAACCTGTCCACACCCACTGTCACAACACACAGCAGAACCTGTCCACACCCACTGTCACAACACACAGCAGAACCTGTCCCCACCCACTGTCACAACACAGCAGAACTTGTCCACACCCACTGTCACAACACACAGCAGAACCTGTCCACACCCACTGTCACAACACACAGCAGAACCTGTCCACACCCACTGTCACAACACACAGCAGAACCTGTCCACACCCACTGTCACAACACACAGCAGAACCTGTCCACACCCACTGTCACAACACACAGCAGAACCTGTCCACACCCACTGTCACAACACACAGCAGAACCTGTCCACACCCACTGTCACAACACACAGCAGAACCTGTCCACACCCACTGTCACAACACACAGCAGAACCTGTCCACACCCACTGTCACAACACAGCAGAACTTGTCCACACCCACTGTCACAACACACAGTAAGCTTTTTGTCTTGAGATGTGTAATACTTGCCATATTATCTAGGTTCTTGTTATTTCATTCAAATAACAAAGTACTGTACTGTATACACTTATACTGCCGCACTTCTCTTTGTTATTGAATATTTATTTTCCGACATGGACTATTTTCAAGCATAATACATTGCTTGTAATTATTTGCAGGTCACGGTCACGTTCCATCTCGCACAGTCATTCAAGCACAAGAAGAAGAAGAGGTTCAAGCAGTGGAATTAAGGAAGAAATTGGTTCAACTAGTAGAATAAGAGAAGAGTATGGTTCAACTAGTAGAATAAGAGAAGAGTATGGTTCAAGCAGTAGAATAAGAGAAGAGTACGGTTCAAGCAGTAGAATAAGAGAAGAGTATGATTCAAGCAGTGAAAGAAGAGACAAGTACAGTTCAAAGAATTCTGTTATTGTATGTACACTGCGGTCTCTGCGTGAAGCTCATGATGAGGAATGTGACATGTATAGAAAAGTTCCAGTTACTCATCCTGATTACACTAAAGAATTTCGAGCATTTGTTGAAAAGAAAAGAGAAAAAATTGTTTCGCTCGGTGGTGATCCATACACATATGACATGACAAAAGAATGGGAAATATTTTGGAAGTCTCGTATAGAGGATATATTTAATGAGTGCTGGGCAGTGAAGAGAGATCAGTGTATGTCATTACTTCACAATAAAATTTACCCTCATTCTCCCACTGCATCTAGCTGCTCAGTGTCTTCAAGCAGATCATCAGATGCCAGCAATTATAGTTCTAGAAACAGGAAGAGAGCTAAATACACAAGATCACCAAGTGTAAATAGAAAGAAGAGCACTAAGAAAATGAGGAGGACTAGAGATAAAAATATAAGTGATAGAAGTAGAAGTTCTTCCAGTCATTATGAAGACAAGGAAGAGCTGCTGGAACATGAGAAGACTGATGACAAACTTGGAGACCTTATCAGAAAGAGGGAAAGAGATAGTCACTACCAAAGTTCAAAAAGATCAATGGAGACATCTTGGGAAAATGATCCATTCACTAGAGATAAAGGAAGTAGTCATGTTGCTAACCAGAGATTAGAAAATGCTGGAAATCCCAAAGAAAATGTGGATCTGAATAGTATGACAGGAATTATTGATGAACTTCTACAACATTTCACCAAGCCTGAAAATACAGCAAAAGTTGAACCATTGTCGTCTTGCATATCAAACGAAGTTAGTCAGCCTGGTGACAGGCATACTAGTTTGGATGAGAAATCCGACAAGAATCCATTAAAGATTGATCTATCAGAAAAGACAAACTTTACATTAGATGATTCACTTAAAAATCTTTGCGACAGGTTTCCTCAAAAGGTCGATCAGTTGAAATATACAGAGAGACATTTACCAGAAGAAGAGGTATCTTCCACAACTCCTCCAGAAAGTCTTACAGATGACGTGATTGATGTTTTAGAGACATTAGGTCATTTAGATGAGAGGTTGGGTGCATTCCTGAGCCCTGTGAAGTTATTACATGAAAAGGCACTAAAATTGAAGGCTAGTGGACAGGATACCATGAAAATTTTTGATGAAGTTGATAACAAAATTTTGTTACACTTGACAAGGGACAAATTTAAAAATGCAGTGAAAGGTAACACACTGAATATCATCCAGAAAGCCATCATTCAGGAAGCTGAACAAAAACTAAGCCTTCTTCTTGAAAAAGAAAAAGATCGGTCTTTACTCGACGATTTAAATATTGATAGTATAGCTTGTGCATGTCTTGGAAAAAGTACAGAAGAAACTACAACGTTTATTGAAAATGCTTTGATGTATCATGGTCACACTGATGTTCCTCAGGATCAGTTTAAGAGGATCCACATGGCAGTTAAGGCAGAACAAGCAAAGATATTCCACCTCACTGTTTAGAGCTAGTCTCCATTTTTCATTCACATATAAGTACTGTATTTAATTTGGCTCTTCCTGCACCACAAGCTGCACTACAACATGTCCCTGCTATACCACCATGGTGAATACCTGTATGGTCCTGAAGCTTTGCCTAGGTCTAAAATTATATCACCTCACTCCCCATGTTGTACAACATGCTGCTGCATCACAACCTGCCCTTCACCACAACCTGTCCTTCACCACAACCTGTCCTTCACCACAACCTGTCCTTCACCACAACCTGCCCTTCACCACAACCTGCCCTTCACCACAACCTGCCCTTCACCACATCCTGCCCTTCACCACAACCTGCCCTTCACCACAACCTGCCCTTCACCACAACCTACTAACATCACCACCACCACCACCTTGTTTTACAATGTGTCATTATGCCTGGAACCTTTATTGCCTTTTATGACTTTTCAGTCAGTGGTGGAAGATCTGTGACAAGAGGTAATATGTCTTTACCAAGCTTCAACAGGTTTATCAGTTGACTTTCAAGGTTAGTGTGAAGAAATGATTCAAGATTAATCTACATTTAGATTCACAAACAAGAATTTTGTAAGAGCTTTCAACTGTCTACATATTGTGGAATTTGAAAGTGATTAATCTTATGTTTTAACATTATAGTTTAATAGTGTCCATGTGTGGAGGTCTGCAAGTGATGTATCTTGCCAGTTTATCATCATTGAATTGTGTGCCAGTCTGGAGGAGTCTGAATGTGAGAAGCTCTATTCAAATACAATATTATATACAATATAACACACTTCAAAACATCTGTATACTCCTGCAGCATTTGTGCTGGTGACAACATAATACTCTTGTGTAGTTTCACCAATATTATCAATAAGAAAATTGCCAAAGGGTTGTGTTTTCTGTTGTTGAGTAAGGATGTAACTAAAAAAATTGATTTTTTTATAAAAAAAATGAGTATTGTATACATCACACAATGCAGGTGAAATGCCCTTGACGGCATCTGTTAATATTTATACCCTTCATTTGCAACAGTTATTAATGAACAACTGCTCATTATTATTATTGGAATGACTTGTGGCTAACATCGACTACTGCGTTGTATAGACTAAACACGTCATAGTTTATGACTCTGCTTCTTTTCCTGTGTTATTATCTTACTAACAACCTAGTCTATCCTTAATTCTATACACACTTAATATTTAATGTGCTCAAAATGTTATTTTTCTTAATATCTAGACATTCTCCATTTAATGTTCATATTGGAATTTTAGCTTGGATTATTATTGCTTGTAAATAATAAGCTAGTAAAACTGTAAACACAGGAATCCACAAGTGATGGCACATAAATGAACCAAGATGTGTAGATGTGTTATACTAGTATGCTAGGTTGGGATTTATGCCTGGGGCCAAGTAATGGAACTGTGGTTATAATTTTCAGCACCATGTGTGTGTATTGTGTGCCTGGTGTATTATAAGTAAGTAATTATCAAAAGAAGGCACCAAGCCAGGGAGACTATGTAGCGTGTGCATGGTGTGTGATCCTCTTTTTGTATGTATTTATATGTGATGTGCTTTGGTTTGTGTTAACCAGGGAGCCCCTCAAGGAAGTAATGGTCGGACTTGCTCCCCATGTAGATGTTATGATAACCAAGTAAAATAATAATAGTCGGATCCATTTTTGTATAGTCATCAAAAACTATGGCACAGAGATAAAATTGGTAGTTTTCATAACTTAAGGAGAAATGGCATAGTATTGACAGTTTTAATGTTACCATCATGTACTGTATTAGACAGTAATCAGAACTCATCATCATCAGAGAGGTACTTTTCGTGGCACAATTGTTTTTATCACATTTGTTTATCAAGATTTATTTTAGCATTAAGATATATATGTATATAAGAGTGAAGAGTTTTCAGTGTACAGAACATATGAATTAGTGCTTCATGCTATAATCATGTATACTGTACTTAAGTGTGATAGGTCCTACATATATTATTTGCTATCTGTTACTTCTTCTAGAAGTTATGATTCCATCTTTTGTGAAAAAAATTCAGTTAAGTCAGACAATAGTAGAGTGACTTGGCACATTTTATACGGGTTTTAATAATTTTTTCATGATGCTTGATATTTTACTAATCTACTTGCAGAGTAACTATATATTTCTTCAGAAATTTGACTACAGTATCACATTTTTTCTCTCCTTGTTTGTAATACTGTAATGGCAAAAATGACATTCTCTAAGGAATTGAATTTTCACTTGGCACAACTAATGTCCCACCTTGTCCATGGTGCATGCTGGAGTGCAGTGTTTGGTGGGACTTAGCTTTAACATTTATATTAAACTGAATCATCCATTAATAATTCTTAGTTCACATTTTACTGGCTAAGACTAAGTGTTGCTGCTTAAAGCAGGGTGCAATAGAAATTGAAAAGAATACAGAATAATCTGTGTGAAAATGTTTTGGATACTAAAATATTTGTATATTGTGGGCATTGTGTTAATTATAATTTTAGGCAGAATATAAAATCAATGTTCCTAAAAATGCTACTAGTAAAAAGAACTGGACATAACTTTGATGTTGACACAAACTTTCCTTTGGTGACATGTATGGTTCTGAACAAGTGTTAAGTTTTCCTTCATAGAATAGCTTGTCATTCCATGGCCTTGAGTATGAGCACATAATTCTACAAGTCTATAGATATAATTACAAATAGCTTTATTAATTGTCCTACATCAATAACATGTGGAATGTTCATGTGCTTAATTTTTAATACTGTATACTGTATTACGGTTTAAATAATAAATATTACAGTCAGCCTTCGCATATTGAGTTCAAAGGATGCAAATTTTCCCCTGCATAATTTTGCTAATGTATTTTTTTATTTTGAGTTTGGGTTCTTCCATACTCAAGTTGATGTAATGTTCATAGAGCTTGGGCTGTAAAATTGATGGGGTGATGTGTATCACTGCAAGGATGTTTTTTTTGCTTTGTACCACCCATTGTCTCGTGCCACTATTCATCCCAGTTAAATCCAATATTTAGACACTGTATTTTGACCTCATCATTCCTTAAAAATATCATGTGCTTTATGGGTTTCATTCCTGCATAATAGCTTCTATGGGTACAGAAATACTAAATTGAGAGTAGACTTTTAGATGGCGACATTTTGCTTGTAAATGTAGAGATAAATCCCTTGTAGATAAAATATTTCTTTAGTAAGGTTTCCTTTGAACTTGGTGTTTCTCAGCATCTCTTGTCAGCCATTTGTGCTCTGTTCAACCATGATGGCTCCTCTCAGACATTCTGCAACTCTTGCTGCACATTAGTCCTTGAACTTAGCATGCAGAAGGAGCATTTGTAATTCATTGATAAATTAGAAATGTTTGAAAGTAAATATCTTAAAAGTGGGGCATTGCTGCTTTCTTTGATCACTCTATTATGTGAATAGGCAAGATGAAGTGCATAAACAGTCCAGTACTGTATATTTATGAAAAGGTGTAAATCTTGCTTTGGTATGTAAGAAGGTCTAAGGGTCAAAGTGGCACAGGATAGAGCAATCATCACAATTTTTGCCATCCAACATATGTAGTCAGAAATACATGTTAGCTTGATGTAAACCATAGCCGAATGGAAAAAGTATCATGTCCAATCGCCTTCCAGTGACCCGTTGATGGGCGAGTCAGATCATGATGACCCTCTCACCAGGTGTTTTATGATCTAAGTGAATCTTTGGAACATATCCTATTTTCCCATGTAAAGTTAACTTTGTGCAAACTATGATCATTTTTTTTTTAAGAATGCAGGTAGAGGGCTGACTGTACTTGATTTATTCAAACTAATCATCAGAATTTTCAATCGAAAAAATTCAACTCTGTTGTTAACAGTATAATAGCTCCGATAAATTTTTTACCAGAAGATATAATAAATGTAAATTTTTTACCAGAAGATATAATAAATGTTTATTAAGTTTCTTTTATTTTAAGTATTTTGTCTACTAATCAACATAATTATTGTGGGCTAATTGGAAATATTATTGAAACTTTTTTGCATATGTAACTGGAATCATTACTCTATAAACTTAGGTCACAAATCTGTGATTAGAAAATCTAAGTCATTTCATTAAATTCTCCACAATCTGCATTACAAAATTCTAGCATGCACATACTGACATCGGTTCAGCTGGCACACTTCAACTGTTTGTTTACAGATTGCATTAACAATGATTTAGGGAATGGTTGTATATTACCTCAGTGATGAGTGCAGTGAGCTATAAAGTAGCCAGAGGGAAGTGGACTTTGATCTCTTCATCTTTGGCAATAATATTTACCATATATTGTAGTTATTACAAAAAGGATTGAATAAATGTAGAAGAGTTGTAAATTTCATTTATTATGGTAGGGTATCTTATGGACCAAATACTGTATGAACATTATGAGTTGAGATTGTGCTAAAGGTACAAATCACCATCTTTACAGAACCAAAGTCATGTAAATATATTTGATATTCAAATAAATATAATAAATGTCAACCTGTATATTTTTGCCCTAGTTGTGAGCAAAGAGAGATGGTATGTTGAGTTAGTATAAAAATATTGTTGTTACTGTAAGGCATATCAAAGTAACAGTTGCCATGTTATGGAATTTTTTAATCCACCTGTGATCTCACGGGTGGTTTCTTGACGTTGTGAAGGGGGTCTTTTGTGCCACGTGTGGGGTAGGTGTTGGTGGCTTCTACTCCCTGTCCTGCTGGCTCTGACAGTGCACAAGTGATTCATGTCTTACTTATATGGCTTTGCCACCCATGTATTCCCCATTGTTCCTTCATCTGAACATTGAGCCTTCCTAGTGGTTCCAGCCACTGGGGGAGGCAACACACTTCTTTGGTGCGAGATAGGGGTTAAATGGAAAGTTCAGCGAGATTCGCCTGAATCAATTGGCTTGGCTTGCATTGCAGGGTTGACATCCTATCAGTCCCTGGGCTGCTATTCAGACCCCTTCTGCAGTTACCTGCATAAGCTCTTTATGTTATCTCTGAGGTTGCCTAAGTGTTTTTTACCTCCCGTGTGGGTGCAGGGCAGTGAAGTCTAATCAATGTTTTTTTTATATGTTAACTTTATAAATACAGTACATCCCTTCTTCCTCTCAGATTCATGGAGTGGGCAACCAGGCCCCCCGAGTCTGTGACGGAAGATTGGGATTCCACTGGTCCAGACGTGTTACGCCTATACTTGGCTTCGGCACTGACAAACCTTTCTGATCCGTTCCATACCTCAGCCTTTTTGGCAAGGATGTTTCCCCAAGTCCCATCCTTGGTTTGATTTGATTTGAAGTCCCGAGTGATTACAGACTCTATGTAGAGCAACTCCACCTTTGTTACAAATGTGCCTTTTACCCACCTCCTTAGGGGTACACAGTGCCAAAATCTCTCAAACCCCACCACTTGACTTACTGCTACATGTCAAGCCTGGCCTTGGGCCGGGCTTGGGGAGTAGAACAACTCCCAGAACCCCATCAACCAGGTATCAACCAGGTATCAACCATGGTTAGGGGCCTGACAGATGAGTAATTACCTAAGTGTAGTTACAGGATGAGAGCTAAGCTTGTGGTATCCCATCTTCCCAGCACTCTTTGTCATATAACACTTGAAATTACTGACGGTTTTGGCCTCCACCACCTTCTCACCTAACTTGTTCCAACTGTCTACCACCCTGTTTGCGAAAGTGAATTTTCTTTTATGTCTTTGGCTTCTCTGTTTAGTTTAAATCTATGACCTCTTGTTCTTGAAGTTCCAGGTCTCAGGAATTCTTCCCTATCAATTTTATCGATTCCTGTTACTATTTTGTATATAGTTATCATATTGCCTCTTTTTCTTCTATCTTCTAGTTTTGGCATATTTAATGCCTTTAACTTCTCCTCGTAGTTCTTGTTCTTCAGTTCTGGGAGCCACTTAGTAGCATGTCTTTGCACCTTTTTCAGTTTGTTGATGTGCTTCTTAGGATATAGGCATCAACCGCTGCATATGCAGCGGTAAACTAGATCTATATATGAAAACTCTTTCAGGACAAAATTTAAAGTAAAACTAGATTATGTAAAACTAGATTAAAGTAAGATTGTTTCTATCTTTCTTGAGACGTATAAAAATCTTACGTTTATTAACGATTCTGCGTGAAATAAGCATTGTTCTGAGATGAATATTGCGGATTTCCGGCTCTACGACCGATGAAAAATGCAACTTTTATACAACTACAAATATCTTTAGTTTTACTTTAAATTTTGTCCTGAAAGAGTTTTCATATATAGATCCAGTTTCTGCCGTTCTTCTGACATAAAAAGACCTTTGGTTTAATAAGTTATAAAGATGTTTTCAACAATATTACTAGGGCTTTCACCGATTCTAACATGGGCGACCCTTTTGGAAACGCAACACATGGGTTGACCTGATTGATATATGGGTCAGATTCCATTAAGGTTCGGAACATAAACATTAGCAATAAAAATGATGGAAAGTTTCTTGGCATATTCCTAGACAAGAGACTCAACTTCAGTACCCACATACAATACATAACTAAGTCTCTAAAACAGTTGGTATACTCTCCAAAATCAGATATTATGTTCCTAACTCTGCTCTCATCTCTCCATATTATGCACTAATCTATCCCTATCTCAACTATGGTATCTGTGCATGGGGTTCAACCACTGCAAACCACCTCAAGTCCATCATCACCCAGCAAAAATCTGCTATCAGAATAATATCAAATTCTGCTTTCAGACAACACTCAGCCCCCTTGTTTAACTCCCTAAACATGCTAAACATAATCTCACTCCACAAATTCTCTTGTGTCAACTACATTTACAAAACCCTGTTCTTAAATGCAAATCCTGCTCTGAAACTCTCCCTGGACAGATGTAATAGGACCCATTATCACCACACCAGAAATAAATATATCTTTGATATCCCCAGAGTTAAACTTAATCCTTGTAAACACTCTAAGCAAATAAAGGGACCCAGTTTATGGAACTCACTCCCTACTGAATTGAAAAGCTGTCCAACTTATACATCATTCAAAATCAATACTAAAAAGTACCTAATTTCATCTTCATAGTTTTTCACTTTTTGCCTTAAAATTGCACTGTATCTATTGCTACCCAATCTCCCAACCTTTATGTTCCCAATTTGAACATCTTTACTATTGTGATCATAATCATCATATGTGCTGCCAATCTGCTGTATGGTGTTTATAAATCTTGTTTATCTGTATCTTTTGCTACCCAGTCTCCCAATCTTTATGTACCCAATCTGAACATCTTTACCATTGTGATCATTGCTGTCTTATATGTGCTGTCAATCTGCTGTATGGTGTCTA
The DNA here is from genome assembly GCF_040958095.1 of Procambarus clarkii. Lineage (NCBI taxonomy): Eukaryota > Metazoa > Arthropoda > Malacostraca > Decapoda > Cambaridae > Procambarus > Procambarus clarkii. The sequence continues at coordinate 12,715,110 of NC_091240.1, read as the reverse complement.
TTAATCTTTTTTAAATTACTAATCAAGCTGTCAATGTAATCAATCAGAGCTTTAATATAACAATGTGCTTTAATATACTTACTTATCTCTCTCATCTCATTTTTCTCTTGCAATGTATCTTTATCATTTATCAATTCTGATAGAAATTACCTACTTAAAATTATGTGTTAGATTAAGGACCTGCCCGAAACGCTGCGCGTACTAGTGGCTTTACAAGAGTGTAAATACTGTACTATCCAATGTATTCTCACAAACCCAATGTACCTTCTTGTATATATATAAATAAATAAATACATGACTAGCAGGTACCAAGCTTGGCGGGCGTCCTGTTCGCTCTATTGTTTACCTCCTCCTGGCGTCTGAGCCGCCGCACATAGAAAACGGATGGTACCGTTTTCTGTGAACATGACATCCCTCCTTTTCTTTGAAAAGAATGAATACAAGATGTCTACCATCCAAAGCAAAGTTATTGACACAAAGTTATTAACATATCAAGAGATATTGCATACCTTTAACATTAATTAAGCCCACAAAGAATTTAAACAACTTAATCTTTACTACAAAGGATTTCAATGTTAAAAATACATATGCAATGTTAAACAAACATGAAAGAAACTGTAATACAAAGTTACAAAATATTGAATGAGAGATCTGCATTATTCAAACAATATTAAATTTAATTTAGCATAATAAGTAAATACTTTGCATTACATAGGAACACAATTAATCATCAAATCGTGTAGGGCGTTTAATGTACATTTACAAAGGTGAAATGTAATTCTGATCAGCTTCCATATATACTTTATACCCATACATATACATACACACACACATATACATACATATATACACACACATGCATTCACATACATTTGTCTCTTTTACTCTGACAGGGTGAGATAGCTGATAAAGAAACTAGTGTGCAATTAAGCACTTAATCACTGAAGGTGATTAAGGTGCTTTTACAAGCTAAGGTTATATAGTTACATTATATACATACATTGTATAATTAATCTCTTACATGGTCAATCTTGGATACAAGTCCAATATATCATCAAGTGTTCCAGTACTCATATAGTAATTACAGAGTTCAGCATACCTTAGCCCAGGAGGGCGAAAGTCAGTCAATATGGGACATTCTGCAATATAATGTTCAAGAGAGTGCATGTTTTCTCTTTCACAAAGTTGACACATTGTGTACTCGACATTTGGGTTTTGAGAAAGCTGCCAGATACGTCTATATCCCAGGCCTCCAACTACCAGCCTCTACGACCCCCAACTACCAGTCTATACGACCCCCCAACTACCAGCCTCTACGACCTACCCCAACTATCAGCGTCTACGACCCCCAAGTACCAGCCACTACGACCCCCCAACTACCAGCCTCTACGACCCCCAACTACCAGCCACTACGACCCCCAACTACCAGCCTCTACGACCCACCAACTACCAGCCTCTACGACCCCCAACTACCAGCCTCTACGACCCCCAACTACCAGCCACTACGACCCCCAACTACCCAGCCTCTACAACCCCAACTACCAGCCTCTACGACCCCCAACTACCAGCCACTACGACCCCCAACTACCAGCCACTACGACCCCCAACTACCAGCCACTACGACCCCCAACTACCAGCCACTACGACCCCCAACTACCAGCCTCTACGACCCCCAACTACCAGCCACTACGACCCCCAACTACCAGCCACTACGACCCCCAACTACCAGCCACTACGACCCCCAACTACCAGCCACTACGACCCCCAACTACCAGCCACTACGACCCCCAACTACCCAGCCACTACGACCCCCAACTACCAGCCACTACGACCCCCAACTACCAGCCTCTACGACCCCCAACTACCAGCCACTACGACCCCCAACTACCAGCCACTACGACCCCCAACTACCAGCCTCTACGACCCCCAACTACCAGCCACTACGACCCCCAACTACCAGCCACTACGACCCCCAACTACCAGCCACTACGACCCCCAACTACCAGCCACTACGACCCCCTAACTACCAGCCTCTACGACCCCCAACTACCCAGCCACTACGACCCCCAACTACCAGCCACTACGACCCCCAACTACCAGCCTCTACGACCCCCAACTACCAGCCACTACGACCCCCAACTACCAGCCACTACGACCCCCAACTACCAGCCACTACGACCCCCATCTACCAGCCACTACGACCCCCAACTATCAGCCTCTACGACCCCCAACTACCAGCCACTACGACCCCCATCTACCAGCCACTACGACCCCCAACTACCAGCCTCTACGACCCCCAACTACCAGCCACTACGACCCCCATTCACCAACTTCTGGAACAGACGAGCTATAAATCGAAAACAAAATAGTTGTCAGATGTCGCCCAGGTCGACAGAGAAGTCTCTCAGGTCGACACACAAGAACACACGATGTATATGTGGGCACTCAAAGCTATGCACATATGTGTACACACACACAAGGTTGGTCAATATGTCTCATAGTCGTATTAATTTCTTGAATAATTCATCACTCATTTAAAATGATTAATGTTGTTCAAGTGTAACACATGGTGTAGGGACCCCCTGCACACTGTGACCCACCAGTGAGGTGGCCACAAGTGAACACAAACGCTGGCAAAGAAAGTCGCTACATTAGTAAAACAGGTCAGCAGAGCTAGGCCATGTCTGCAGCGTGGCCAACAGGCCTCTTTCTGGCTGCCTTCCAAGCCCCTGATGCCGCTGGGGCTCCATCATATCCGAGCAATAAAGACACGCTGCCACTCGCACCTTACAACCACTTGGTGCTTTCTTACGCGCGAGCAATGTTCCGGATCTCGCGGGAGGAAAGTATTATGCTGGACGTTTTTTAAGACACTTCTATGACACCTCAATAGTTTTTATCTTGCTTCAAGCCACATCCGGAACACATACACTACCGGTACTTTTGTCCGGGTTTGCTGCCCATCAGTAAGTGGTTGTACGGTATGAAACACGATACTTCCAAGTGCGGTATGGACCAGCTGGCTCTTATACCCAAGCATGAGGCCCAGCTGGCTCTTATACCCAAGCATGAGGCCCAGCTGGCTCTTATACCCAAGCATGAGGCCCAGCTGGCTCTTATACCCCCCCAAGCATGAGACCCAGCTGGCTCTTACCTCAAGCATGAGGCTCAACTGGCTCTTACCCCCCAAGCATGAGACCCAGCTGGCTCTTACCTGAAGCATGAGGCTCTTACCTTGCGCCTTCAGCGTGAAGTCTCCAAAGGAATTTGTTGACTTACTGCGGGGAACACGGGCCACAGGGATAAGAGCCTCGTTGGACGTAGAATCACTGTTTACCAACGTACCTGTGGATGAAACAATCGGAATGATAGCGGACAGAGTGTATCGTGATCCGGTCTGTACTCCTCTTGACATACCTGAAAACATTCTAAGGAAACTACTCCAAGCTTGTACTAAAGAGGCACCCTTCTTGAGCCCGGATGGGCACATGTATAAGCAAGTAGATGGGGTCGCCATGGGTTCTCCCCTAGGTGTCCTGTTTGCGAACTTCTACATGGGTACCATCGTGCAAATGGTCTTAGTCGACATGAACTTGAAACCGGCCATATACTGCAGGTATGTTGACGACATTTTTACACAGGGACCTGATGTCAGACATCTGCAGGAGCTGAAGGAGGCATTTGAGCAGAATTCTGTGTTGCGTTTCACCTACGAGATGGAGAAGGATGGGAAGCTGCCCTTTCTAGATGTAACAGTCATGGAAAGGAGCGGAGGTTTCCATACTGCAGTCTACACTAAGGAAACAAACATAGGAATGTGCCTAAATGCCAACAGTGACTGCCCAGACAGGTACAAGAGGAGTGTTGTTAACGCTTATGTCGACCGTGCTCTCAGCCACAGCTCAGGATGGAAGCAAGTCGATGAAGAACTCTGTAGGGTGAGGCAGGTCCTAGTCAACAACGGCTTCTCCAATGGTTTCGTTGAAGACATCATAAGAAGAAAGGTGAAACGCCATGCAACCTCTGAAGAGAAAACTAACACAACACTTGTACCCCCTATTAGACTATTTTACAGGAACTTCTTTTCCACAGCTCATAAAACGGAGAAAAGGGTCCTGAAAGATATTGTTAATAGAAACGTTATCCCTACAGACAAAAATCAGAAGATACAATTGACTATTTACTATAAAACCAAAAAAACGGCCAACCTACTCATGAGAAACTCTCCAGACACAAAGCAGAATGCTTTAAAGAGACCAACGTCGTCTATGCCTTCAAATGCCCACTTGGGGACTGTAAGCCTCAAAGAACTCAGTATATAGGCAAGACAACAACATCTCTTTCCAGGCGATTAACGATGCATAAGCAACAGGGCTCCATTAAGGAACATATAATCTCTTCCCCACAACCAAACCATCACCAGAGAAATCTTAGCAAACAACACAGAAATCATCGATAGATAAAGCAATAACAGGCGGCTTGACATCTGCTAGTCACTACACATCAAGAAGTCAACACCAGCAATCAACAGCCAATTAATGCACAACTATATTCTACCCACTTCAAGACTCCGCTCCAATATAGAAGCATCAAGAAATATGGGCCAATAGGCCCTTTGCAGTTACTTCCATTCTTACCTTCAATTACCCAATTAATACCCATTGTTTCGTGTTCTGTCTTGTGTTGAAAGTTTTGTTCACCTCATCCAAAACTGTTGTAACATATCACCTCACCCAAAATGCGGGTATAAAATGAAAGCTGTTTAAATCATAGCGTAGTAAGAACTCTGTTTAGTGTTTGCAGGTTATAGTTGTGTGTGTAAACTAAAAGTCTTTGAAAATGTAATAAGTTATTACGAAACGCGTTCAAGTGTCGCGTCAGTCTAGAAATAAAAATGAATTTTGGAGAATTGATTTTTCAATTACCATCAACAGTGAAAAGAAACATAAGAAATATTGAGAAAATTCGTGTTAGAATTATTAATCTTACTTTTTCGGTCATATTTAATAATATATAACTGAAAACTCACACACATAATAATATATGTCTACAGGAAAGACTGCTACCAAAATATACTAATATATATATATATATATATATATATATATATATATATATATATATATATATATATATATATATATATATATATATATATATATATATATATATTACCTAGAAGGGGTACCACCTCTGATGCAAGTGTAGGGACCCGTAGCCTCGGAGAAGAAAATAAAGAGTACTCAGAGAAGACCTTGTGGATCTTCACTGAACACTTTGATATTTTCTTCTCCTACCACCCCTATTCTTTTGGTATGTGTGTATATGTATCTAACTTTATTTGAAAATGTCATTACACAAAAAGTTACAATATTGATTACATGCAGGGTACAAGGCTGCTTGTCACAAGTTAAACCGTCCCCTCAAACATCACAACACTCACCACAACACACTACAACACACCCACCACAACACAACAACAACTACTACTAAGAATGTCAGGGAAATAGAGAAAGTACAAAATAGAGATCTGTTGTATGACAAGAATTTTGAGCGTATAGACACGTGCGCGCGAGGGGGTTACTGGGAACAGGAGGCCAGACTGAAGGTGACAATACGCCACCCCGACAATAATTGCACCTACCAGTAAATACTATAGGAATTAAATATCGATTAAATGACAGAATCATGAGTAAGGGGGAGACATGATAACTACATACAAACATTCTCTGAGGAATAGACAGGGTAGTGAACGACGGACTATTTTAAGCGCGAGGTGCAGGAATGATGTAACACATCTCGAAACTAATTTTCTAACTGATCCACAGAGACATTATAACATATTTGTTTACTATCAGAGTAGTGAAGATATAGACTGCATTCAAATATAGACATAGGATGTTACAAAGCAGGACCAACCCCAGTGAGCACAATTGAGTACACACTTGCAGAAAGCTATTGTTATCGTCACACACAAGATATTATAGTTCAGATCAAATAAAGAGTTTGGTATATGATGATGAGAGAGTACCTACGAGGAAGAAGTCAAAGGGTCACAGTGAGAGGTGAGGAACAAGCACCACAGGAGTCTGTATAATAGTTCATTCTGGTCTTAAAGATACAAATCTGATCTTAAAATATACAGCACACTTGATCCAACTGGCCACAACACAGCTGGCCACGCCACAGCTGGCCACACCACAGCTGGCCACGCCACAGCTGGTCACACCACAGCTGGTCACACCACAGCTGGCCACACCACAGCTGGTCACACCACAGCTGGCCACACCACAGCTGGCCACACCACAGCTGGCCACACCACAGCTGGCCACACCACAGCTGGCCACGCCACAGCTGGCCACACCACAGTTGGCCACACCACAGTTGGCCACACCACAGTTGGCCACAACACAGTTGGCCACACCACAGTTGGCCACACCACAGTTGGCCACAACACAGTTGGCCACAACACAGTTGGCCACACCACAGCTGGCCACACCACAGCTGGCCACGCCACAGCTGGCCACACCACAGTTGGCCACACCACAGCTGGCCACACCACAGCTGGCCACGCCACAGCTGGCCACGCCACAGCTGGCCACGCCACAGCTGGCCACGCCACAGCTGGCCACGCCACAGCTGGCCACACCACAGCTGGCCACACCACAGCTGGCCACGCCACAGCTGGCCACGCCACAGATGGCCACGCCACAGCTGGCCACGCCACAGCTGGCCACGCCACAGCTGGCAACACCACAGATGGCCACAACACAGCTGGCCACACCACAGCTGGCCACACCACAGCTGGCCACAACACAGCTGGCCACACCACAGCTGGCCAGCTGTTCTATAGACTAGGTGTGCTGGTCACTGCTCTATAGAGTAGGACATGAAACAATGAAATATATCAAATATAACAGACTACTCAGCCACTTTTCCTGCGTCAAATTCGCGTCACTGAGCGAGGCAGTAAACATTACCACACCAGACCCCGCACAGGACCGTGAGAACACCTACACATCACATTGAGTTATAATGGTAGAAATACGTGATAACATTAGCCATGTATGTGGTATACCACAGGCAGTATACAGAGGGAGAGTGGTGTCTTGGTGAGCGGCACCACTCACCCGGGGAGAGGCACCACCAGCGGCACCACTCACAATGTATCACACTGACCCCTGTGTGTTCCCTAGTGTGTCACACTGACCCCTTGTGTGTTCACTCACAGGATGTGTGATGCTACGGAAAAAAATAAATGAAAAAAGCAGAAACCAGGTACAAAACGCAGTCAAATCATGACAACGAAAAGGCAATGTAAAGGATCTGGGTGTACTCATGTGGGAAGACCCTATTTTTAAAGAACACAATAAAGTAGCCGTCACAACTGCAAGAAAATGATAGGTTGGATAACAAGAAACTTTCACACTAGAAATGCTATACCGATGATGACACTTTTCGCCAAGACACTAGTGCTCTCTAGAGTGGAGTACTGCTGCACAATGACAGCCCCTTTCAAAGCTGGAGAAATTGCTGACCTGGAGAGCGTGCAGAGATCCTTTACTGCTAAAATCCACTCAGTAAAACATCTAAGCTACTGGGACCGACTGAAGAGCCTAAATCTGTATTCTCTTGAGCGCAGGCGGGAGAGATACATAATAATTTACACGTGGAAAATAGTAGAAGGGCTGGTCCCAAACCTGCACACAGAAATAACACCACATGAGACCAGAAGACATGGCAGGATGTGCAGAATACCCCCGTTGAAGAGCAGAGGTGCAACAGGTACTCTGAGAGAGAACTCTTTTCAACATCAGAGGCCCGAGACTGTTCAACACGCTTCCACTACACATAAGGGACATAACTGGCCGACCCCTCACAGTGTTCAAGAGAGAACGTGACAAACATCTCCAAAGGATACCTTATCAACCAGGCTGTGATTCATACGACAGGCTGCGAGCAGCCGCGTCCAACAGCCTGGTTGACCAGTCCAGCAACGAGGAGGCTTGGGCGATGACCGGGCCGCGAGGACGCTAAGCCCCGAAACCAACTCAAGGTATACTCAAGGTAAGGTATGCTGCCCAGTACTGTCACTATAAACCCTTGAACTATATGTTTAACACTTCTCTAACCCTGTCCATGGAGGACAGAAGAAAATGTATATATGCTGGTTAGCATTGTAAATGTCTGGCCACGTCTGTGGTAGAAAATAATAATAATAATAATAAAAAAAAAACTTGTCACTATGGCGGTGTGTTCACTCACAGGATGAGTGACGCTGCCCAATACTGTCACTATGGCGGTGAGTTCACTCACAGGATGAGTGACGCTGCCCAATACTGTCACTATGGTGGTGTGTCCACTCACAGGATGAGTGGCGCTGCCCAATACTGTCACTATGGCGGTGTGTCCACTCACAGGATGAGTGACGCTGCCCAATACTCTCACTATGGCGGTGAGTTCACTCACACGATGAGTGACGCTGCCCAATACTGTCACTATGGCGGTGTGTCCACTCACAGGATGAGTGACGCTGCCCAATACTGTCACTATGACAGTGTCTTCTAGAAGATAGAGGAGAGGTGATATGATCACCGCTTACAAAATACTAACAGGACTATAACACATTGACAGAGAGGAATTCCTGAAACCAGCAATTTCACGAACAAGAGGACACAGATTCAAGCTAAGAAATCGGAGGTGCCGAAAAAATAATTGAGAAGATGGAGGCCAAAACCGTGAGTAGTTTCAAAGTTACAAAAAGAGTGCTGGGAAGACGGGACACCACGAGCGTAACTCTCGCCTCGTAACTACAGTTAGGTAACTCCACCACCACCACACACGACACAGTACCAGTACCGTGCCCGTGTGTTCAAGAGAGCTGTGATGGCTGGGTGTGCGGCCTCAAGGGTAATAATGCCTATAATCCACAACGATTGTTATTGTTGTGAAAGTTGTGGTTATGGGCGAGCAGAGCTGCGTGTTGGCTGGCACTGGTGTAAAGTGGCACCTCCCTCCCCCCTGTGTTGTCACCTGTGTCTAGCGGCCAGGTAGTGGCCGGCTGGGTGACACCTGCTGGTACTTACTTACCAGCGGCCAGGTAGTGGCCGGCTGGGTGACACCCGCTGGTACTTACTTACCAGCGGCCAGGTAGTGGCCGGCTGGGTGACACCTGCTAGGTGTTGGCAGGAGTCGCGGGTGTTGGCAGGAGTCGCGGGTGTTGGCAGGAGTCGCGGGTGTTGGCAGGAGACACCGGTGTTGGCAGGAGACGCCGGTGTTGGCATGAGACGCCGGTGTTGGCAGGAATACCGGTGCTGCAAGTACTATTACACCAGTCCGTTCTCTGGACCGTTCAGGTCACTAAACTGATGCTAAACTGCCCGAGCCTAACCCAACCGTGGACCCGCCAATAGAAAGCGGGACATCACTTCAGTTTTGCGAGCCGCTGTTATTTTTATTTCATACTTCGCCCAGGAGCTCTGACCCTCCAATACTGCTCTGTTCTTAGACGAGTGGAAGATTTCCTAGCTGATCGGTGGAGAGAAAACACGGAGACATTATTTATACAAATAATTAGCTCCAGGAAGTGTTATCGTGTGTAAACCGACCCGTGTAAACTGAGCCATTAAGGTATACTACCTTAATGGTAAGCACGCCAGGATTGTCATGCTGGTCAGCGTCTAATACTGGAAGCGGTTCGCGACGGCAAGATTGCTATGTATGCCAGTGTTGGATCGTTTGATAGCTCTAACTACACCCGGATTAGGATCTTTGCTATGGTGGCTGTGTTTATAGTTGAGTAAGCCAAGCAAGGCATTCCCGAGTGATATATTGTCAATTATGCAACAAAATTAGCAGCATTAGCGCCCACAGGAGTGCTAGACTGGCGCTAACTGCTACTTCCAATTCACTTCTCCCAGCAGGGGTGCGGGACCTCCATTAACTACCTGGTGGCGAAACCTGTTGTTAATGGTGGTACGCTGAGACCAAGCTCGGCCAGCCCGGCCTGTCAGCAGTCTTGGGTGGAGTCCCTCTAACAATGCTCCCTCAACACTGATTTATAATGCTGTTTACATTATGACGCAGAGTGATAAAGCCGCAGTACTAGAGCCCGTGATGTTTCAATCTCCAGGGCTGGACCACTCAAGTCTCCAGGGGCTGGACCACTCAAGTCTCCAGGGGCTGGACAACTCAAGTCTCCAGGGGCTGGACCACTCAAGTCTCCAGGGGCTGGACCACTCAAGTCTCCAGGGGCTGGACAACTCAAGTCTCCAGGGGCTGGACCACTCAAGTCTCCAGGGGCTGGACCACTTAAGTCTCCAGGGGCTGGACCACTCAAGTCTCCAGGGGCTGGACAACTCAAGTCTCCAGGGGCTGGACCACTCAAGTCTCCGGGGCTGGACCACTCAAGTCTCCAGGGGCTGGACAACTCAAGTCTCCAGGGGCTGGACCACTCAAGTCTCCAGGGGCTGGACAACTCAAGTCTCCAGGGGCTGGACAACTCAAGTCTCCAGGGGCTGAACCACTCAAGTCTCCAGGGGCTGAACCACTCAAGTCTCCGACCAGGTGGAAGTCACCAGGTCTCAATATTGTGTTCTGACTGTACTGAATGATTCTCTTGACACGCTAATTGTTACATTCATCTTTACTGTCATTCATCAGAACCGGCTTCTGAAAAGGATTGTAACGTTACAATCACTGTAATGGCCTTGCAGCGGTGAAACTGTACATGCGAGATAAATAATGGCTTCCCCTGATGAAGACGACGGAACAACAACTTCATCTTTAAAACAATATATAATATAGCAGCAAATAGAGTTCATAACTGTATATGTACTGAGCGGTGTTTGCTAATAACTCGTATGAAGTGCAGGACGACCCATGAAGTAATTATCAAAAGAAGGCACCAGGTTATCTTGAGATGATTTCGGGGCTTTAGTGTCCCCGCGGCCCGGTCCTCGACCAGGCCTCCACCCCCAGGAAGCAGCCCGTGACAGCTGACTAACACCCAGGTACCTATTTTACTGCTAAGTAACAGGGGCATAGGGTGAAAGAAACTCTGCCCGTTGTTTCTCTCCGGCGCCCGGGATCGAACCCGGGACCACAGGATCACAAGTCCAGTGTGCTGTCCGCTCGGCCGACCGGCTCCGACCAAACCGGGAAGGCTATGTAGCACCATCAAATGTGCGGGATAATCAGAGGGCGCTAAATATCACCAACGATGCCAATACGAGAACAGAAACGTATAAGGCGAACAATATCAAAAGTATCCGAGTCACCAAGGATTCTATCGAGGGACAAGCGACCGCGAGGGGCGGTCGGGAAGCAAGACACACGTTCGTCCTGAAAGTCAAGACATTCAACAAGGATATGCACGATTGTAAGAGGGACAATGCAGTTTGGACAATACGGATCTGGGCGGCGCTCCGTGTATGTATGTTAAGCGTGAATGGCCAATATGCCACCTAGCCAGAGCCGTTTCCTACCGCCGGTTACGGTGGTAGAAGGAAGGCCACTGGGACACACTACTCTTAAGAGCACGCAGTTTGTTACCAGTAACAGAAGACCAAAACCCTGCCAATGGGCAAGGATGGAATAATGAATAACCGGGTAAAAGTCAGAATGAGGAATAATTTAAGGGATATTGGACAAGTGTGGATAGCTTCCTTAGCAGCAGCATCTGCACACTCATTTCAGTTCACACCAATATGGCTGGGAACCCAGCAAAACTCCACTGTCGTAAATCTACTAGAAATAATAAACAGCCAATGCTGAATCTTGACTACTGCAGTATGGACTGGATTAAAGGACTCCAGAGCCATGAGGGCACTGCGAGAGTTAACAACAACAAAGAAGGATTGACAGTGAGAAAGCAGTTGACGAACAGCATAGGGAATAGCAAAGAGAACAGCATAAAGTTCTGCCAAGAAGATGATGTCTCTGGAGGCCGGCGACACATATAGGTGTGGTTAGGAAAAGCAACAGAGTAGCCTACACCGTCTGCACACTTTAACCCATCGGTGTTGACGGAGATGGAGCGCGAGTGGTGAGGAAAAGTTTTCATGGAAATGGTGTTTCAGAACTGTAGGGGGATTAAAAGTTTGTCACTTGGGACGAACTGGCGAAAGGTCAGCAAGAAAGACCATGAGAAAGGAGAAAGGGGGGGCGGGGGAACAAAACATAAGAGAAAACAGTGACCAACATAATTAGTGAAGACGGCAGCAGGAGCATAAGGCCGCAAAATGACAGAGAACGACAGAGAACGGTCCCTTGGAGCATCACATCCCGGCGGCCGCCAACTAAACCCCCTTACGACGACAACGGGATGGAAAGGGAGGGGAACACGACCCAAGAAGCGTAGGACGACCCATGACATCCATTACATCCACTCATAACGCCGCGGGTGTCCCTGAATAATGAGGTCAGCACATGGAGTCAGGACAATATGTCAACATAAGAGACAAGAGGACTTGCTGATCACTGCTGGGTCTAAAAGATTGGTGCTGTTGTGTGTCATGTGTGCGTGGTGTCTGCCGCTACAGTCCTTAACACAACTGGTGTGGAACACCTGGTGCATCATTCCTCGTCCCCTGCTTGTTGGTTCTCTTACCTGGAACAGTCAATCACTGTTCCAACACCAGCTTTATTATGTGTACTTGTTTAGAGTTAAGCTCCAGCAGCCACTTTTTGGACTCTTCTTTCACCTTGTGCAAAGTGTAGTGGAGTTTAGGAGGCCTGGTCGACGACCGGGCCGCGGGGACGCTAAGCCCCGGAAGCACCTCATGGTAACCTCAAGGAGTGCAGCTTTGTACCGTGGGTATCACTCACCCTAGTAGCGGCTCCTGTGGGTTCCCGCCGGTAATATCTCTCCACTCTTGTCTGCTCCCAGAGTAACTCTTATCTTGCTCTCATAATCCACATCTATGCAGCGCCTCTACACACTCCTGCTTTGTGGTCCTCAGTGTCGCAGGTCTGTGAGGAAAGATTTGCCGTCTATAAATCCACCGTGGCGTTATAAATGATTTTTGCGCGCGTGCGTGTGCGTGTGTGCGTGCTCGCGTGTGTGTGTACTCACCTATTTGTGCTTGCAGAGGTTGAGCTTTGGCTCTTTGGTCCCGCCTCTCAACTGTCAATCAACTGGTGTACAGATTCCTGAGCCTACTGGAATCTGTGTGTGTGTGTGTGTGTGTGTGTGTGTGTGTGTGTGTGTGTGTGTGTGTGTATACTCACCTAATTGTGCTTGCGGGGGTTGAGCTCTGGCTCTTTGGTCCCGCCTCTCAACCGTCAATCAACAGGTGTACAGGTTCCTGAGCCTACTGGGCTCTATCATATCTACACTTGAAACTGTGTATGGAGTCAGCCTCCACCACATTACTTCCTAATGCATTCCATTTGTCAACCACTCTGACACTAAAAAAGTTCTTTCTAATATCTCTGTGGCTCATTTGGGCACTTAGTTTCCACCTGTGTCCCCTAGTGCGTGTGTCCCTTGTGTTAAATAACCTGTCTTTATCTACCCCTGTCGATTCCCTTGAGAATCTTGAATGTGGTGATCATGTTACTGGGGATGTGTAACAGAAAGGAGGCCTTGTCGAGGACCGGGCCGCGTGTGTGCACGCGCGCGCACGCATTCTAAACAACGTTTGCACATGAAGAGAGGAGGGTAGTGGAGAGGGGGGGGGGCAAGGAGTCCAGAGAGGGGGGGGGAGGAAGATATATTACTGTCAAATCAAACTTGTGTGTGACATCTACTGACATAAAACATCGTATATTTGATTGGCTACAGTTAGTGACCACTCACAACAATTGGCTAGAGTTTACGACCAATCACAACAATTAGCTAGAGTTTACGACCACTCACAACAATTGGCTAGAGTTTACGACCAATCACAACAATTGGCTAGAGTTTACGACCAATCACAACAATTAGCTAGAGTTTACGACCAATCACAACAATTAGCTAGAGTTTACGACCAATCACAACAATTAGCTAGAGTTTACGACCAATCACAACAATTAGCTAGAGTTTACGACCAATCACAACAATTAGCTAGAGTTTACGACCAATCACAACAATTAGCTAGAGTTTACGACCAATCACAACAATTAGCTAGAGTTTACGACCAATCAAGGCAATTAGTGAAGTGTTTAAAGCCACTGACAAAGTGTGAAGGAGCAAGGCAAACATCACACACGATACATTTGCATTAAAACTTGTAAGTCACCAAGTAGTATTTGTTGTGTGGGAGAGTAGTTAAGAGATAGTTTGGTGAGTGCCGGCACTCTGGCCAGCACCTGGCTCTCCTCTCCCCCCCTTGTGTCGCCTCATTCCTCCTGCACACTCAACACAAGCAACACACGATGCAAAACAAAGTCACGCTGCGCAGGACGGCTGGTGGTACACTCTGGCGCTGCGCAGGACGGGTGGCGGTACACTCCGGTGCTGCGCAGGACGGCTGGTGGTACACTCCGGTGCTGCGCAGGACGGGTGGTGGTACACTCCGGTGCTGCGCAGGATGGCTGGTGGTACACTCCGGTGCTGCGCAGGACGGCTGGTGGTACACCCCGGTGCTGCACAGGACGGCTGGTGGTACACTCCGGTGCTGCGCAGGACGGGTGGTGGTACACTCCGGTGCTGCGCAGGACGGCCTGTGTTCAGGTGGTGGAGCGGGTGTACCTGGTGTATTCAGGTGGTGGGGCGGGTGTACCTGGTGTATTCAGGTGGTGGGGCGGGTGTACCTGGTGTGTTCAGGTGGTGGGGCAGGTGTACCTGGGTGTGAGTGTAGACGGCGGTGTTGTGGTGGTGGTCACAGGTGGTGGAGGCGCAGTAGGCTGCGTGGAGAGAGAATAGTTTCATCCGCCTGTACACACAGCTTCCTTCTTACTGCCTTAACGCAATGGTTGCTGTTATATTGATCAGCACACTCATCTGTGCCCACTGTCGTGATCTGTATCGTAATGAATACCTTGAACTTAAGTGAAAGTTCTCATTGGCACACCTTTGTTGTGTGTTCAGAGTGAGCCGAGCACAGCGGTGTGTTGCTCCACTACTCTCACACTAACTCACCCTTCTCACGGCTCCTTCCGGATCCCAAGAACTTATTACTAACTATTTGTCCTACACAGCCCTAGGGTGTAGTCAGGGAATGTTTAGGCTACACAGCCCTAGGGTGTAGCCAAGGAATGTTTAGGCTACACAGCCCTAGGGTGTAGTCAGGGAATGTTTAGGCTACACAGCCCTAGGGTGTAGCCAAGGAATGTTTAGGCTACACAGCCCTAGGGTGTAGTCAGGGAATGTTTAGGCTACACAGCCCTAGGGTGTAGCCAAGGAATGTTTAGGCTACACAGCCCTAGGGTGTAGCCAAGGAATGTTTAGGCTACACAGCCCTAGGGTGTAGTCAGGGAATGTTTAGGCTACACAGCCCTAGGGTGTAGCCAAGGAATGTTTAGGCTACACAGCCCTAGGGTGTAGCCAAGGAATGTTTAGGCTACACAGCCCTAGGGTGTAGTCAGGGAATGTTTAGGCTACACAGCCCTAGGGTGTAGCCAAGGAATGTTTAGGCTACACAGCCCTAGGGTGTAGCCAAGGAATGTTTAGGCTACACAGCCCTAGGGTGTAGTCAGGGAATGTTTAGGCTACACAGCCCTAGGGTGTAGCCAAGGAATGTTTAGGCTACACAGCCCTAGGGTGTAGTCAGGGAATGTTTAGGCTACACAGCCCTAGGGTGTAGCCAAGGAATGTTTAGGCTACACAGCCCTAGGGTGTAGCCAAGGAATGTTTAGGCTACACAGCCCTAGGGTGTAGTCAGGGAATGTTTAGGCTACACAGCCCTAGGGTGTAGCCAAGGAATGTTTAGGCTACACAGCCCTAGGGTGTAGTCAGGGAATGTTTAGGCTACACAGCCCTAGGGTGTAGCCAAGGAATGTTTAGGCTACACAGCCCTAGGGTGTAGCCAAGGAATGTTTAGGCTACACAGCCCTAGGGTGTAGCCAAGGAATGTTTAGGCTACACAGCCCTAGGGTGTAGTCAGGGAATGTTTAGGCTACACAGCCCTAGGGTGTAGCCAAGGAATGTTTAGGCTACACAGCCCTAGGGTGTAGTCAGGGAATGTTTAGGCTACACAGCCCTAGGGTGTAGCCAAGGAATGTTTAGGCTACACAGCCCTAGGGTGTAGTCAGGGAATACCACAAATATAACATTCTTTCATTAACAAGTTGTGTAGATGTTTAGCCAAGATTGCCTTCCTCAGCGGACGCATAATTATATACTTCGTTCGCCGAGTACAAAAAAGATCCCCTTTTTAGTAGAACCATTCAGCGGTTACCTACCTCGCGCCTTTCTCTCTCTTAGCACAAATCAGTGTGTACACCAGTACGTCCTGGTGTTTACCACCACAATGACTTACAATCATTTGTTTACCCACTAGTGCAGCATTACACAGCCAAACTCATAAACTGTGACCACAAGAAAAAATTGGCAGCAAACACCAGCTGTGTTTACAACGCCTTGGGCGAGGTTGCCCGCACGCGAGCTCGCTACCCCTTGACTCTCGCTGCTCCTCTCATATTCTCCGCACTTAACACTAATTTCGTGATGACGTATTTAGTACAAAAATGTCAATTATTGTCTCAGCCACACTCTCAGCCAGCGTGTGGCTGAGGGCGACCACAACGTCAGGAATGTGGACAATCTTGAGAAAGTTCGGCAATTTGGTAAAGCGAATGACAGGTAATTCACAGTCGGCGCCTCGACACAAAATGGCAAATACCTCGCCATTTTTCAGTCCTGGTTTACACAGGCTATTAAGTTAACACACACACGCGCGCGCGCACACACACAGCTACAGGGGCCCTGGGTGGCTGAGTGCATAGCGCTCCAGACTCGTAGACCTAGGGACCTAGACCTAGGGAACCTACGGACCTAGGTTCGATCCCCGCACCCGGCGGAGACAGAGGGGAAGAGTTTCCTTAACCCTGATGCACCTGTTACCTAGCAGTAAATAGGTACCTGGTAGTTAGACAGTTGCTACGGGCTGATTCTTGAGGGTGTGTGTGGCAAAAAAATAGTAGTTAGTAACAGTTGATCGATTGACAGTTGAGAGGCGGGCCGAAAGAGCAGAGCTCAACCCCCGCAAGCACAACTAGGTGAATACAACTAGGTGAATACACACGCACAAACACACAGGGACCTCGCGGCTGAGTGGACAGCGTTCTGGGATCGTAGATCTAATGGCCCGGGTTCGATTCCGGGCGGATTCGGAAACAAATGGGCAAAGTTTCTTTCACTCTGATGCGCCTGTTCACCTAGCAATAAATACGTACCTGGGAATTAGACAGCTGCTACGAGCTGCTTCCCGTGTGTGTGTTTACTAATAACTGACACTGAAAAAGTACTTTCTAATGTCTCTGTGGCTCATTTGGGTACTCAGCTTCCACCTGTGTCGCCTTGTGCGTGTACCACGAGGTGAGGTTTAATTCCCGTAGACTCTCCTCGTAGCTCATACCTCTCAGCTCGGGTACTAGTCTGTGTGTGTGTGTGTGTGTGTGTGTGTGTGTGTTGGGGGTAAGAGAGATATATGTAGTAGACATAATGGAGGAAAATCAATTGGTTAGAAAGGAGGGGTCCAAGAGCTAATAACTCGATTCTGCAGATACAAATAGTAAATACACACAAACACACACACACAGTGAGGGCCTGATAGCTGAGTGGACAGCGCTCTGGACTCGTAATCCTTGAGTCCTTGTTCGATCCCAAGTGACGGCAGAAACAAATGGTCATAGTTTCTTTCACCCTGATTACTGCTGTTACCTAGCAGTAAATAGGTACCTGGGAGTTAGACAGCTGTTACGGGCTGCTTCCTGGTGGGGGAAGCAGTATATCAAAACCTGTATGAATTCACCTTCCTAGGTGAATACATACAGGTTTTGAAGTCACATTCCCACGGTCATAAATTCAATATTATTTTATTCGTAATGGTGAAGAGAGAGAGAGATGGTGATGTGGTAATGTCGATTGCCACAGTGGATTGTGATATTACCTTCACTGATGGTGCGTGCCGCTGAGAGGTTGTGAGGTGACCACAGCTCTTGGGCCCGAGTGACGGGCTCTTGGGGGCTGGTGGCGGGTGTCACCTCACTCAGGTGCTGCACCTAACTTTTATGTGCCCCCTCAACCTCTCCAGTGCTTCCTGCACCTCTCCAGTACTTCCCGAAGTTCTCCAGGGCTTCCTGCACCTGTCCAGTACTTCCCGAAGTTCTCCAGGGCTTCCTGCACCTGTCCAGTACTTCCCGAAGTTCTCCAGGGCTTCCTGCACCTGTCCAGTACTTCCCGAAGTTCTCCAGGGCTTCCTGCACCTGTCCAGTACTTCCTGAAGTTCTCCAGGGCTTCCTGCACCTGTCCAGTTCTTCCCGAAGTTCTCCAGGGCTTCCTGCACCTGTCCAGTACTTCCCGAAGTTCTCCAGGGCTTCCTGCACCTGTCCAGTACTTCCCGAAGTTCTCCAGGGCTTCCTGCACCTGTCCAGTACTTCCTGAAGTTCTCCAGGGCTTCCTGCACCTGTCCAGTACTTCCCGAAGTTCTCCAGGGCTTCCTGCACCTGTCCAGTTCTTCCCGAAGTTCTCCAGGGCTTCCTGCACCTGTCCAGTACTTCCTGAAGTTCTCCAGGGCTTCCTGCACCTGTCGAGTACTTCCTGGACCTGTCGAATACCACCAACACTCGGAATTGATTGACAGAGAGAGAGAGAAGTGTTAATACGACGTGAGAAACACATGAGGAGCAAGAAGGGAGAAAATGAGCTTAGAGGCAAGAAAGTACGACACGAAAAGTGAGGTAAATCACCGGGCCGTTAATCACCAGACATCATGGAGGAGAGAAAACGGAGAGAGTGCATCATGACAACAACAGCCGTTGGCGCCACATAACAACGTCTCCACTCGTTACCTCTCCAAACATCAATCTCAACAATCCTCAACAATTTTTGTTTCTTTCCTGAACTGCAAAAACCAAATTTCTATTAATTCCAAGCCTGCCTAATTCTCGTTTATGATAACTTTCTAAATAGCTGATAGAAATTCTACCACAATTCTACTATCAATTTTATCAATTCTGATAGAAATTACCTACTTAAATTGATCTGTTAGATTAAGGACCAGCCCCGAAACGCTGCGCATACTAGTGGCTTTACAAGAGTGTAATTACTGTACTATCCAATGTATTCTCACAAACCCAATGTACCTTCTTGTATATATATATATATATATATATATATATATATATATATATATATATATATATATATATATATATAAATAAATAAATAAATAAATAAATAGCGTTCAATTTTGAGGTGGTGTGGTCGTTAGCGTGTGGTTGGCCGTGTTAACGACGGTTTAAGGTGGTAAGTGATTAATTAACCTCAGTACAAGGCTATGTGCACATTACAGACAGGAATGGTTGCGTCCCGAGTGGAGATTCCGGGTTGGTGGAGATGAGGGCAGCAGGAGGCTGCCTGTCCCCGCCCTCGCCATACACTCATCTTTATTTAAAAGCTCTACTTTCACTTCTCTTATGTTACAGCTAAGTTGTTAACAGTTGTTTGTAGACACTAACAACTTAGTTACATTCATGATCTCCTATTGGGATCATATCAACTACCCTGGAAACACAAACCGTAACTGTCTCTATTTTCCGCTTGTTACAACTTGTAATAAAGTTGTTACATCTTGGCGTAACGTGTTTATGACGTATTAGAACGTTGTTACAACTTGCTATATTGGTTGTTGTAACTGGTTAGGAAGTGTTAAAACTTGTTCGAACGTTGTACCAACGTCGTAGTTTCGGTGTGTGTTTGGCGGGTAACCCCTTATATTTGCTGTAAATTATTTCATAATTGTTATAGCCTATTGAGAAGAATTTATCTCTAATTTATTATATAACCATTTTCATTTATATTTCTTCCAAATGAAGAACCAGCATGAGATTATTGGTGCTAGGACGTAATAGAACTCTTTATTTCATGAACAAATACAGTCTCGTTAAAATCCATAGAACACTAGTTCTTGGAATTAATATCAAACCACTTGCTCATTATTCGTTTTCCACTTTTTCACAAAGTGGTGGTCCTTCGTAGCTATTAAAGTTTTCATTAATTAATTCAAATATTGGAGTCAGATTTTCCCACACCACCACCACCTGCACCATCCCCAGCACCACCACCTTCACCATCACCACTTACTCCACCACCTGCACCACCCCCAGCACCACCACCTTCACCATCACCACTTACTCCACCACCTGCACCATCACCACTTACTCCACCACCTGCACCATCACCACTTACTCCACCACCTGCACCATCACCACTTACTCCACCACCTGCACCACCCCCAGCACCACCCCCAGCACCACACCCAGCACCACCCCTAGCACCACCACCACCTGCACCATCACCACTTACTCCACCACCTGCACCATCACCACTTACTCTACCACCTGCACCATCACCACTTACTCCACCTGCACCACCCCCAGCACCACCCCCAGCACCACCACCACCTGCACCATCACAGGGGACTATCTGTATGCCGCCCACAGCCAGTCACACTGCATTACTGTCTCTGGCTAAGGCGTGAAGTGGATGATTTAGGAGACTGTTGTGGGTGTTGTCCGGTGCTTCTGTTGTACTCACATAGTTGTGCTTGCGTATGTTGAGCTCTGGCTCTTTCGTCCCGCCTCTCAACTGTCAATCACTTGGTGTACAGATTCGTGAGCCTATTGGGCTCTATCATAACTACACTTGAAACTGTGTATGGAGTCAGCCTCCACCACATCACTGCCTAATGCATTCAACCTGTTAACTACTCTGACTCTGAAAAAGTTCTTTCTAACGTCCCTATGGCTCATTTGGGTACTCAGTTTCCACTGTGTTCCCTTGTTCGCGACCAACCCGTGTTAAACAGGTTACCTTTATCTACCCCTATCAATTCCTCTGAGAATTTTGTAGGTATAGATCATGTCTCCCCGAGCTCTCCTGTTTTCCACCGAAGAAAGGTTCATTTCTCGCCGCCTTTCCTCGTAACTCATGCCTCTTGGTTCTGGGACTAGCTGTGGGAAATTCCCAGGATGTAATTTATTTATTTAAATTTAATTGGACAGTATGTTTAATTAATATTCTTTTGGTAACTTCTTGTGCACACAACAATCTTGGGGGTTAACCCAATAATGCTGCATTAACTTATTATATTCATTAATTGATAACCTCAACAACAATAATAACAGTCATAGGGTTAGTGATTTAACTACATGGGTTAAAGGGAACTGGAAGCTTAGCTTCAAAGCTGGTCTGATAAGGGACGTCAGATGGAGCTCTCGTGAAACAGGTGATGAAGCAGGTATAGCTTCGCCTCGTGGGAAGTAGCCTCGCCTCGTGGCAAGTAGCCTCGCCTCCACGTGAACCCCTGCACATCAGAGACTGCTGGACCCAGTCGTTAGTCACCACTCTGTGAAATAAATACACTATAGCTCAAGCAACACTAACATTTCCCTAATTAAGTTCCATTAAGGAAATAAACCTGTAAATTAATCTAGACTCACTTTGGTGTTTTATAGCATAACCGGTTTGTTAACCTCTATGTAGGTGTTGTGGCCACTTTTGACCTAATATCGAGTTATATACTGACCGGATACACTCTGTAGTGAGGTGTGGAGCTAGTATCAACGTCTGGGAGGCCTTATGTGACGGATGTTCCCACATATTGGAGGATAACGGCTGGCTCTGGTGGGATGGTGTAGAGAATGTGTGGAACAGTGTGTTCCCTCGACTGTTCCATCCCCTTCCTCACTTTGAGGCTCCGCGGTACGTTATTTTCCGATACTCTTCGTATGTTAATGTAATTGTTCCTAGCTCTGTTACATCTGATCCTGATGTCCTCTGTCCTTTGTCTTCTGTACTTCCTCCACTCCCGCCTGCTGGCCATTTTTGCTTCCTGACACTGTCTATTAAACCATGGGTTATTATACTCCCTCCTGTTTTTTTTTTCCTTTACTGTTGGTTTAAATATCTCTTCGGCCTCCTGGCATTTCCGTGTGACAAAGTTCATCATATATTGCACTTTTTTCCTCTAATTTCTTCCTCTCACTGCACCTCTCCCAGATAGTTCCTTATCCTCCTGTAGTCCCCTTTCCTGTAGTCAACTCTTCTTTCTCAGGCCTCTTGTCTCGTGGTCACAATTTTAAGCTGCATCATGTAGTCAAAGACTAGGACACAATGGTCACTGGCCCCTAGAGGTATTTCATGTTCCAAATTCTCGATGTCTTCTACATTCTGGGTGAAAATCAGGTCTAATAGGCTGGGCGTATCCCCTCCTCTTTCCCTTCACATGCTGTGTTAAGAAATTCCTGTCTATAACATCTAATAACTTTGCTCCCCACGTTTCCTCCTCGCCATGAAGATTCCTTGATTCCCAATTGATCTCTTCATGATATAGGTTCCCCATGACCAGCAGCTTCGTTCTCATTCTGTGGGCTAGTGTTGCTGCCCTCTGCAGTTCATCTATACATGCCTTGTTGTTGTCATTATACTCCTGCCTGGGTCTTCTACTGTTTGGTGGGGGATTGTAGATTA